>NC_079506.1:8342483-8530267 GCF_030052815.1 Hevea brasiliensis
TATTGTCGAGTTCATAAGGGAATATTTTTTTGCTAGGAATATATTAAATAGTTGGATTAATTAATAGTTTCATAAGAACATGGAAATCAAGGAATTTATAAATCAATAATCTCATTTAATCATACAATTCTTGATTTTAATTGAGAATTTGTCTCACAATTAAATTGAATGCTAAATCAAATACTAATAGATGACTTGCTGAGCTTGATCAATCAGCCGAACTAAAGGCGGGCAGGTGCATACGAAGCACCCTAAGATTTTATGTTTTTATTTCTAAGTTTTTTTAATATTTTTATTATTAAAATTTAATATTAAAAATATAAAATTTTATAAAATTTAATTTAATTAATTTAAAATCGAATTGATATTTATCAATTTAATTTGATTTGATTTTATTTTATTTTAATATTAATTTAATTTTTAAAATTTTTTATTTTTAATTATATCCATTGATTTAAATCCAAATCAACCGTATCTACACCCCCTGCTAGCAATCACTGGCTTCTGCCTCTTGCATGTATTAGGACTACCACGTGTCACTGTCAACGTCATAAAGGTATTTTATTAAGGATTTTTTTAATTAAATTTGATTTATTGTAAATTAAGATATAAATTTTATAATAAAATTTATTTATTAAATATATAAATATTATATAATTATATTTTAAATTTATAATAAATTAAATTTAAATAATTTTTTTTAAATAATTGAGTTCCTAATTTTTATTCTGTACGCATTATTCTCATTTAGATTTTTAATTTTTTTAATATAAAAATAAAATAAAAGAAAATTAAATTATGATAAATGGCGTATGATTAGAGCGGGCCCTTTATCATTCTATATAAATGCCCTCTTCTTGCACTATTCTATTTGTACATATATGGGCACATTCAATCATTGTTTGTCCATTAATCCCCAGTTTTCACGGCGATGCACTTTCAAGAATTATTGAATATCCAAGTTGGACTGTCTAGCTTTTAGAATGAAATGCCCCACAAATGCAAATATTTTCCATTTGATGAATAATTCTGTTGGATATTCTTTAAAACAGGAATACTGACTTAATCTTACAGTTTTACATTTTGTAATTAAAATTTACCAGTTTTAATCAGGAGTTTGATTCAGGAGCTCATTCTGATTCTAGATTGGAATTGAAATCAGACTGGTAATTCTGATATTAAGGGTTAGGGTTTTGGGATTAAACCAAATGATAACACTCAATTTTAATTGAGTTTCAACTAAATTTTAACTTAATTCATTCGGTTTAACTTGATTTATTAAATTTTATAGTTAATTTTTTTAAAGAGACAAAATCAGATTTTTGACTAAAAATCGTATCAAAGTAGTTAAAAATAATTTGATTCAAATTAAATTAAATTCAAATGATTCTGATTAAATTCAAATTTTGAGTCAAAATATTTAAAAATTATTTGATTCAAGTTAAATTCAATTTCAATGATTCTAATTAAATTCAGATTGGACTAGTTTTTGTTATGCTTTGGGGTAAACTCAAACTGGGTAAGGATAGGAATCAGTGGGACACCCCCCAAATCACTATATCCAACCCTTGTGGCCTTAGGTTAATTGTCATATTTTTCAACAATTTTTGATTTGTGAATGCAAACCAGATATTGCTCTCCTATTTATTTTTTTCAAAAATGAAATTAAAGCAATTTTTTTTATTAGAGATATCTTCACAAATTAATAATTCGATGAATAATTTAAAGTCATTTGTAATTTAAAATAATTTAAATCTAAATTATTCATACTCAAATCCACGTGATTCAACCTTTTTATCAATTTTATAATCCATCTAGATGATGAGACAATAGAATCGATGTTGAATGACGAAAGAATTAAGATTAAATTTAATTAATAGCTCTAATGTTATTAAATTAAAAATAAGCAGGGCCTATTGCATATGAAACAAGTTGCACATATCATATCCTTTGACTATCTTAATTAAAAAAAAAAAAAAGTCATTTTTCCAGAATCAGAAGATGTCCATGCACTTGATACCAAGTCAAATATAAAAAAGACAATGTTTCAACTGTCAAATGATGTCCCACTGTCGAGGACCACGAGTGCTAGTTTAATCAGCCACTAGCGATCACTGGCTTCTGCCTCTTGTACGTATCAGGACTACCACGTTTCACTCTCAACGTCATAAAGGTATTTTATTAAGGATTTTTTTTAATTAAATTTGATTTATTGTAAATTAAGATATAAATTTTATAATTAAATTTATTTATTAAATATATAAATATTATATAATTATATTTTAAATTTATAATAAATTAAATTTAAATAAAATTTTTTAAAATAATTGAGTTCCTAATTTTTATTCTGCACGCATTATTCCTATCTAGGTTTTTAATTTTTTTAAATATAAAGATAAAAAAAAAAAAAAATTAATTTAATAAAAGAGACGGCTGGATGTATGATCATGGATCGTAGAAGGGGCCCTATATCATTCTATATGATAAAAGGATACATTCAATCATTGTTTGTCAATTAGAAATATTCTAGAATCACTGTTAATTCATTATTTGATATTAAATAGACTCATTCTCTCACCAAATGAAGAAATAAACTAAATTATTATCATAATTTGGATTAGTTGGCTTTTTAGGGTGAGCATTATTCGATTTGAATTGAATAAATTAAATTGAGTTACTTTAATTTAATAATTTAAGTTAATTTTTAAGATAATTCAGTTCGATTCAATTTTACATTTTAAAAATTACGTTTATTTTAGTTCAATTCGATTTGATTTTAGAAAGAAAAAATTCTATTGAATCGAATCGAATTATTTATTAATTTTTAAATTGATTTATTTTTATAAGAAATTTATAAATTATGTAACTTTACATATATAAATTATTTAATTTCATTGATTAATGATTAATAGTTTCAAATTAAAGTTAAAATATAATCAAATAACTTGAAAATTATGTCTAAATTAAAAAATCCATGAAAACTCAAAAATTGATCGATTCAAACGAAATCGAAGATTAGTGCTCATTTCTTTTTATTTTCTTTTCATTTCAATTTTATTTAATTTCTAAAAATATAGTAAGATAGATTATAATGATTTGATTTATTTGAATCGAATAATCGAATACTCAGCTATCTACTTCCTTATTCATCTTATATATCTACACGTATATATAATTAATATCATATATTACTCTAATATATTTAAACAAATCATCAATTTAAATTTAAATTAAATAAATTGACTCTCTCTCTCTCTATATATATATATTAATTCATTCACGTTATAATTTTAAATGAATTGAATTGATTCAATAAAAAATACAATTTCTTTTCATATAAATGAATGATATATTTTTACTTTATTATGTTCTCAAATTGATTTTAATGACTCAAATGTATATTCAGTTGAATCAATTAAACGATGATTGTCACAATTCACTCAAATATATATGATTAATGTGATAATACACATAATTAATTAATTCAATTGACTCAATTAAAGGCTCAATTGAATAAATATATGATCAATATAATATGTCATATACTCAAATTGATTTAATTGACTCAATCAGTTGAAGCAATTAAATTATAATTGTCATAAATAACTTAATGATCAACATGATATTGTACATTAACAATTAATTAAATTGACTTAGTTAAAGGCTAAATTAATTAATATATGATTAATATGACATGTTATATACTCATTTGATTAAATTGACTAAAATATATATTTAATTAAATTATTTGATAATAATTATCACAATTTACTCAGATATATATAACCAATGTAACATTGCTAATAATCGATTGATTCAATTTATTTAATTAAAGAGTTAATTGACCAAAATATATAATTAATGTGATATATTATATATTCAAATTTATTCAATTGACTCAATTATATATTTAATTGAATAAATTAAAAGATAATTCTCACTATTAATTCAAATATATATGATCAATATAACATTGCACATAATTAATTGATTAAATTGACTAAATTAAAAACTCAATTTACTCTAATATATATGATCAATGTATGCTGACATGTCACTAAAACATTTTATAACATTCATTACTTAATTATAATATTATCATTTTATTTTATCATTATATATTTAAATTAAAAGCATTTAATTGGGAATTTTATTATTATATTATATTATTTATAATTAAAAAAAAAACAATTTGGACATTTTTGTGTTAAAATACATTCAGACAATAATTAATATGTAGGTTTATTAAAATATTAACAGTTAAATAGATGAGTTCTAAAAATATAACTGAATTTCAATAATTAAATTGTGATTTACCATTTGAAAAATTAGGCTTTCTTTTTGTGACTAGTGCATCGTATGATATTAAGAATTTTTCACTTCTTAATTAGCATCAAAAGAAATAACCTTCACAAGGTAATCACAATGAGCAAGTGACCATTTACTAAAATTGTATTATTAGCTTATTTGTTTCAATTAATGTACTAACCTTCAATCAGGAGATTGATTTGATGAGTTGATCATGCTCCCCTTAACAACTGAAATATAATTAATCAAATCACACACACACACACACACACACACACACATATATATATATATATATATATATATATATAACATATGGTTTAACTATATAGTAGAAATTTCTATAAAGAAAGAATGTGAACAATATTATTATTTGATCATCATCTAAACTTGGATTATTTGCTTAATTCTTTGTTCCTCATTTTGTGATAAAAAAAAGTACTAACCTTCAGTAAGGAGGTTGATTGGGGCTGATATATCATAATATTACTTTAAAAATTGAAATAACTAAATTAAATTTTTATATATCTTTTAGATAAAAATAAAATCTCAAAAACAAAAATATAATATTTTAGTTCAATTAATTTTAATGCCATGAAAATTCAAATTAATTTAAGATTTAAGATTAAGTTGATCTTATGAATTTCTGAAGACCAAATATTTACCCTATCAATTAACAATAATTTGCAACTTTTGACCAAATCGATGCACCTTCTTTGGATAGTTATTATGTTTTTTTTTTTTTTATATATATATACAAATGAAAATATATTTTAATTTATTAATTAGAAATAGATTACAAAAGAGAGATATATTATATATTAAAATTTTATATAAATAAAATTAATTAATTATAAAAAAATGATAGAAAGAATTTGATTGATTCATTAATATTGATAGAATATGTATATTAGTTAATAAGTAGATTGTATACTCCACTCTTCTGTTGTCCCAAAAATAGTCCAAGAGGGGGGTGAATTGGACTTTAACAATTTTTCAGCCCTTGCTTGTAGCCTAATGAAAAATTGTGGCTATGTTCAACTAGGTGCTACTCTATATATAATGAAAATAATATATGCTTCAACAATGTGTTCCTAAGTTGCAATTCAACCCTCAATCAATGTATATGGCAATATTTAACAAGGCATGCATCATACAATATACACTTAATTTCTCAAGTCACTCAATATGTCCTCAAGTTTATCAATTCAATTTATTCAATCAACATTCAATATCATGTACAACAAGTAAAATTCAAATTGCACAAAATTAAGGAGGTCAAGGTTAGAGAGATCAAACACAACGATTTTTATAGTGGTTCGGCTTAACTAGCCTACATCCACTCTCTCAAAGAACCCTCTTTGAGTCTTCTTTTCACTATTTGCTATTTTGAAGGCAAGAGACCAAAAACCCTTTACAACTTTTCAACAACAAGCTTTTACCAAGGTAGCTTGAAACCTTCACAAGTGCTATCTCAAGCACTTACTCTCTCAAGCTTCAATAGGTGCTTGTACAACCTCTCTTAAATGCAATTCAATGTTTCAACACTCACTCTTACTCAATACAAATCAAACTATAAAGAAGAGATGAGTTGATTTGCCAATGGTAGCTCAAATACTTTAAAGCTCTTGAATGAAAGCAATAAATGAAAAATCAAAGTTGGAGTTCAAATGTAAGCTTTCATCAAATGTAAATGAAGTAAAGAAGGTGTATTTATAGTCCCAAATCATTTTAGACCGTTTGAAACCCTTTTGGAACGTTATACACACTGCCCAAGACAAAATGGCCGTTATTTTGTCCTTTTGTGCGAAGTTGAGCAGCCCTGATTAATTAGTAAACTAATGAAATTTTAGTAGCAGTCAGTAAACTGGTTAGTAAACTAACGTTTTTAGCAAACTTATCAGTAAACTAAAAATTTTAGCAAACCAGTTAGCAAACTAAGTCAACAGCTGCATGTCTCAACTTGCAATGTAAAATGATTTAGACCTTAAAAAAATGTTTCAATAGTAGTGTCCAAGGTCATAATGAGAAAAAGTAATCAGAAAATAAAATTTCATATTTGAGCTCCATTTGACTAAATTCTCATCCATTCTTTTCATAAAAGGCCTAAGACTCTAACACTACGCCTTTCATACCTTTTCTTTGAGTCTTGGCTTCCATAGTCTTGTTCTTTTCTCATTTTGGATTTGTCTTGAAATGCCTTTAAGTATATTTTCTCCTTAGATACAACTTGAAAGGTTTTTTATGCATAAGACAAAGAATCTACACATCACTTTGAAGTTGGGTTAGATAGATTCTCTTTGAGTTTTGTTATCATCAAAATCAATGCTCATTTTGAGCTATACGGGGTCAACAATCTCCCCCTTTTTGATGATGACAAAACTCAACTAAATCAACAATAAAAAATAAAAGTGTGTGAAAGTTTATATGAGTATATAAATCCAAGCAGTATAGTATACCGAAAATGCTCCCCCTAAATATATGCACATAATTTCCAAGAAATCTATTTTCTGTACATAAGCTCCCCCTGAGTTTATGCTATAAAGCATATTCACAATATTCTCAAAAAAAAATTTCCACAAGTATAAACACATTCATATCAACACATTCATATCCATCAACACAAGTATCAACATAAGTATCAACACATATCAACACATTCATATCCATCCTATAAACACATATTCACACACATATCCATCTCCATCATATCCATCCTATTCTCCCCCTTTTTGTCATCAATCAAAAAGGAAATAGGAGAACATAACCAAAAGAAATCATGTTAGCCCAAATTTAAATGCAGTAGGATAAACAGTAGCAAACTAAAAACCAATAGTAGCAAACAGACTAGTAAACTAATCATGCAGATAGTAAACTAAAAATCCAGATGAGATGCTATTTAAGTCTTTTACTTCTGCGAGTGGATTTGGAAGGCACCATCTTCTTCCTAGGGAGTTATTAACAGGGGGCTGAGGTGCTTGGTCAGCCAATTGATCATCCTTCGGTGACTCATCTTCATCAGATGGTGGTTGAAGGGCAGCAACTAGTGTCTGATATGGATTGGACATAGTTGACTTGTACCGTTTCTTACCTTTCGTGGCTGCAGGGGCAGCAGCTGCAGATAGCTGAGTTGGAGCACTCTCTTGGTGATCCTTGAGAGAAGCTTCCTTCTGCTGTATAGGGGCAGCAGCAGTGTCAACAGGTGGTGCACTTTGAGGTTCAACAGGTAACTCACCTTCATGTTCTATAACTTTTTCACCTTCATGCTCAGTGGGTATACCAGTTGCAGGACCAACTTCAGGTTCAATGACCTGGTCACTAGCATGCTCAACAGGGGCTTCTACAGCAGGTTCAAGCTCAAGTTCAGCTACTTGGTCACTTTCATGTGCCATAGCAGCAGGAGACTCACCAACCTTATTGCTTTCACCCTTATCAGCAGAGACTTGAGTAGCAGCCTCAACTTTAGTTGGAACACCAGTTTCCTTGGCCTGCTGAAGATCCATAATTAGTCTCTTCAATTCCTCATTTTGAGTAAGCAGGTGACTCACTTTGTAGTCAACCACATCCACATATTTTCACAATAGTTTAATGGACTGATGTGTTGAACTAAATTAATCATTAACAGCAACTTTTAGCCCTTGAATCTCACTCAAAAATTCACTATCAGAATCAGAGCCAACCTTAGCAGAAGAAGAACCACCCTTTTCAAACCTTTTCTTTCTTCCATCAGTGTCAGAGTGGATTTCTCTGAGCACAATCAAATCAGTCCTAGCGTTTTCCTTAGAGACATTCACATTGAGCTCTTTAAACACAGCAGACAAAAGATGTGCATAAGGCAGTTTTCCAATCCCATAAGCTTTGCACATGTTCTTGAAAATCAAGTAAGCCAAATTCATCCTTACTTTATTCACAATGTGCCACATAATACACATGTCTAAGTGACTCAAATAACCATAGCTACCAGATTTAGGACAGAAAATGTAGTTCACCATACTGTGAATGATTTTGATGTGTTGAAGGGCTTTTGTGCTAGTGGACTTTTCATTTGCAGCAGTGTTAACAGGGAACACTTTGTTTTCAAACTCAACCAAATTAAATCCTGCCACCCTAGCAACATCCTTATGTGTGGAAATTTTATTTCCATCATTTGGCAAGTTTAAAGCCGTAGCTATCAATTCAACAGAGACACCATATACACTGTCATTCAAAACTACCTCAAATTTGTCCTCATCATCAACTGTTCTCAAAGTCCTATAAAACTCTTGAACAAGCCTAGGTAATACGCATCTGTACATTCACAAACATCCATCCATCCTTGAAACTCAAAAAGCTCTTTGAATTGAAAATTTACCTGATTAAAGTACTCCTATTTGATAAATTTGCAATCCAACAGTGCTTTATCCACTGAACCCGAAGATTTTACGACACGCATTTTTCGTTGGGTATTAATCCCTTGCTTTTGTCCCTTCTTTTTCTTTTCTGGCGTCGATATAGTGGGTTCGACACCCTTGGATGGTTCGGAAGACTCACAAGCTGATTTCGATGCAGGTAAGTTTTTCTTCCCTTTCAATTTCTTTCGCAATGTGGCGACAGGGACATCGTCGGAGGCTGAGGACGAAGACGAAGCAGCCGCAGCAACAGGGGACTTGCGTTTGGCGCGAGCCATTGACAAAAAAAATGGTGAATTTGAACACTGGTTTTTCGGTGTAGTAGGAGTGGAGAAGGAAAGGAGAGACGAGAGGTTTGATGGGTTAGGGTATATTTTGCAGGAAAGAGAGAATGGGTTTGTTTTGGCGGTGTTGTGAACCGAAGCAGAGGAGAGAGAGAGTGATGGTTTCGTGTGGCAGAGGTTTTTAAGTTCTCTTGAGTCCCGCGCTTTTTTTACTTCAGTGTACTTTCTCTGAACCTGTTTTCTCCCTTTATTTTATTTTATTTTAAACAAGTTGTAACACCCCTGATTTTTTATATATTATTATTGGGCTTCGTGTAGGTATCCTCAATTCGCGGAAATTCGACAGTTGTCCGGATCTGTGAATTTCCGGCCAGACAGACCAGCTACCGGAAAAGTCTCCGAATTGGATCGAGGTTTTGGCTACCCTACCATTGTCATGCATCCCGAGCGCGTTCCCGAAGTCGGAATCGGCAAAGGTAAACCCGAACCTTGCTTTTTCGTAATTTTCTAGTGCTTAAATCCATAAAATATTCGTGGTAGCTTAGAAAATTACGATTCTTTTTGCAATAGCTTAGTAATATTTCTAAGGACCGCGGGGCAGAGTTTTATAATTTTTAGAGCTTATTTGAGCAGTTTTTGTAAAAATGATCAATTATAAGGACTAAATTAAAATTTTACATATTGTGATGGATGATTGATTTGATGGGCCCAGGAGGGGCTGTGTGATGTGATTGAGTTGTGGATATATGGATTGTGGATATAGAAGTGTGTTTTGAGCCCTTTTACAGGTTGGGTAGGTCTTAGGTATAGGGGAGACTCTGCCGGATTTTCGGCACGACTTAGGACGTATTGGGTCTTTTCTTGATTTGTATTGAGTCATTTGTATTAAATAATTATAATATAATTGTCAGGTGAGCTGACCTTCTTCCTCCTCCGCCACAGTTATTGCCGTCAAGTCTGTGAGTAAAATATTAATTTTAATTGTAATTTCGATATTATTATATTTTCAAGCATGCCCATGCATCACTTATATGTAAATGTTTATGTAGTTAAACTCTAGGCACGATTTATGTTGCATTCATAACTGTTAGCGTGCCATGGATGTTGTTGTGGTAATTTGGAGCAGTGTGCGTGCGTTGGCGTGCGTGTGATGTGGTGTGGACTATGGATAGGACGGGTAGACACGGCTTGAGATCTTGGTGGGACCCGTGCCGGGGTAGACACGGCTTGAGTTCTTCGCTGGGACCCCGATTTGGTTATTAAGTGGAAGTCCGAGCTGAGTTCTTCGCTGGCACCAGGTTGGATTTAAGAGAGCTGTATAGGGGATCAGCTCCCATATATTATTATTAATGTTACAGGGTGCGTGAGTGCTCCAAATTACCTTTTTGTTGTTATGATGTGAAAATATGGTTGCTGTTGCATTTCACTCCACAGGTTGCATTAGTTCTAGATAGTTATAGAGATTATAGTTAAAATTGATATTTTACTCTCTGAGTCGAACGCTCACTCCTGTTCAATATTTTTTTCAGGCTACAGGAGGATTTTATTGTGGTTAACCTGCTTTTCTCCTTCGCAGGTTGTTTATCAATAGTTTTGTAATTTTATTTACTCCTAGAATTTCCGCATGTGTTAGAAATATTTAAATGATTCGGGTCTGTAATATAAATTGTCATGTGGACCTGTAAAATTATATGCATGTTTGATGGATTGGATGAGGGAGCTGAGCTCCCATTTATTTTTATGCTGATATGAGTATGTGGAGGGTGAGCTGAGCTCCCCAATTGATGATATATTTTGTTTACAGGTCGGGTGAGTCAAAAACTCCCCGTTGAAAGGTCCACTTTATGGTCGGGCTCTGTCCGGTTGGTTTCTTGAAATTGGGCCCAAATGGGCATTAGAGTTGGGTTAATGAACAGTTAGGCTTACTACGGGCCTCGGGGGCTTTAGGCTGGCCTGTGTCCTAGTCTTGGTTCGGCCCATAGGTTGGGTCGTGACAAATGTGGTATCGAGCTTAGGCTCCGATTCATAGGGAAAAATTATCTAAGTGTTGGGAAGAGTCTACTAGGAGTCACATGCGGAGTATAGGATTCTGTTTCGTCTTTTCCTGTAATTCTTTGTTTCTAGATTCTACGTTATACCTCGGGAAATATAAGATTACCTCAGTTAGTGTCTTGATTTTCGTGGAGTACATAGAAACATGAAATAGATTTAGCAAACTTATTGAGGTCTACGTTGGAAACACGTACTCCAATAAATACTATATTTTCGTCAGTATGGGTTTAAATGGTGTGCCCATTTCGTGCAAGGCACGAGTACATAAAAGTGAGTCTTGAAAGTACAGTTGCCCTAGATAAGGATGAGGATACCATTGCTGGCAGTCATCAGTGGATGACCCAGACAGAATAAGTTTATGATAATAGAAGATTCAAGAGAGATAAGAGATTAAGAGACCTAGTCTGCCAGGACGTATCGTAGTAACTATACAATATTCTCGATGTCCGTTCGTAGTCGCAGACATGATCTGACATGAGATTATTGTGTAGAGCTGCGTACTTCCCTGTAGTGCTTATGATGAGGATGTTGCAGGCAGTCTCTGTTTTGGTATAGTAATGCCAGAACAGAGTTCTATATCTGCAAAGGAGGTGGGAACTCCTGGTTAGGGATCTAGAGCTAGAATATCGAAGGTCACAGTTGGGTGGTAACTAGAGTCAGTGACCCAGTTACCCTAGCATGAGCTAGAGTTACAGTAAGAGTTGCAAAGTAAAGGTGACACCTATAGAGTGAGACCATCTAGTCTTGATGGAATTTTGGATGGTTTTGCAAGATGACAAACATTTTGCTTAGAGCTTAGTGAGAATAGTATACCTTGTGTGTATCAGTATGGAATAAAGTACAACCCTACTACCTAGAGAAGGTCAAAACTATGAATATATGATTTACAGAGCTATGATATGATAAGAGAGACATTAGTTTGACATGGTTTTGGGCAAGGTGGTAAATGTAGTACCTTTGTTGCAGCAAGTTAGGGTATAGTTCTATCTTTTCAGAAGGGATCGAAAGTTATTACTAATAATGGTGACCCACAAAATAGTGCCCCAGATGGGACTGTAGAGTGTGGTAGAGAGTAGTTGGCTCGGGTATCCTGGAGAGGATACAAGTTCCATTATAGGAATCACATATAATCAGATCACGATGGATGTAAATCCTTTGAATTGAATGACGGGTTTGGGTGCCCGAAATCTTAAGTTTTGGAATTGAGTAAACATGGAAAATAATAATAATAATAAAAATAATAATAAATAAAATTACTTGTAATCGTTCTCGAGGTAGTAAGGGTATTATGTAAGCTAAAGGATAAGAATAGAAATCATACGATAAAGGTATGACTGCAATTTCTGAGTTCCTTTCGACTTCATATTGTTCAAACAAAGAGTATAATCTAATTATAATAGTGTTAAGAGTAATAAATTAGCGAAGATAAATCACGTAAGGCCGTAGATAGAGAAAGTGTAGAATGAAAATTGGGATAATTGATTACGATGCAATATAATCTAAGTGCGATTGGGAGTACTAGCTAGAGTGGTCAAAGGACCAAATCTGAGTAGCACGGACATCCGATAACGCGATAGAGACTCTGAAAGATATAGTTAGCAAGTACAAATTGTTATGTTAGGAAGAAGAATGGAACCAGGGATAGAATAGTCAAGTTCTATTTTGGGTAAGACAAAGGAAATAAATGAAAGGACAACCTAAAGAGCGCATAATAAAAGGAACAAAGTTAAGATATAGGATAGGCTAAGTGTTATTCTTGGCAAGGAGAATGACAAGGATGGAAAATCCAAAATGGGACCACATTAGTGAGAAAAGTGATGGAGGTATGGAATACAATAATAATGAGTAAATGTTAGAAGGTGTGCGATGGTATTGCGGACTACCTAAATAGGTAGAGAAAGAGAAGTTAGTAAGCAGTAAGTTGAATAAAAGTCGGTCTAAGGGATCAAATAGGTATGATGAGAGGAAAAGAATGATAGATATGAATCATAGGTCGAGTATAAGTAAAGTTAATAAATTATAAAATATTATGTCAGGAAGGACGATGGTACAGTAAAGGGTTCATGCAGATGATACCTTATAGGTAGAGCACAATTGTGCTAGGAGATGATGAAATTTGAAGAGAAAGACTAAGAAACATAGGTTAAACGTTATTATATGGACAATCGGGCGTAGTTGACTATAAAGGATATTTTTCTTTCTTTTCAAGTTTAGCTCGTGTTTTTGATTCCAGAGCGTTATATAAGGAGTAGAGACTGAGGCAAGGAGACCTAGTTATTTGAGATTTTGATAGGCACCAATTCATATACAATTTCCTGATATGAGAATGACAGTAAGTGCATACCTAGTGTTAAGTATGAAAGGACGATCAGAGTAATGACAGGAGTTAAATTGAGTTAGCTACTAAGGCTTGCGACTGTTTTAAACTATGAGCTAGATGAAGTACTATTTATGGATGAGTTTCAATAGATGAAATTGTTGCTGATGGGTAATTTGAGGTTGAAGTTTAGAAACTATGGGCAGTATATATGATTATATTAAGGAGAATGAACACGTGAAGTATCTTGTTTGGAATTAAGGCATGACACATATTTCCTACAGCCATGTTAGTTCAGATGGAACTTATAGTTTATGGGGCTCATATTCATCCATGTTAAGCAATTTCATACTAAGACTGGTAGGAAATGATAATGTTCTGATAGTTAAGTTGGAAAAAAAGGGGATACAAGAAAAATTTTCTATGGTTAATTATAAGTGTTACATAAGGTGAAGAATGTGCTGGTAGGAGTAAATCATAGGGTTAGAATTCTCGAAGTAATGAAACTAGTAATCAAGATAAGACTAAGAAATAAAAAGAAAGTTAAAGTTGATGATGGGATAGACATCTTTGAAGGAAAAGGTGTAAGGATGAGATAGGACTAAAATTAAGGAATAAGTACAGCAGGTTGAAAAGATACCAACAATACCAAAAATAGGAAAAGGGAAGTGGATAAGATGCAAAGGACAGGAAGAGAGCTAGATAGAGTCAGTTATAATGATGAGGATAAGGAGTGTCTAACCACTGCCCCTGTGTTAACACTACCTATGAGCGGTGAAAGATACACCGTGTACTGTGACACCTTCAGAGTTGGCCTAGGGTGTGTTTTGATGCAGAATGGAAAAGTAGTGGCTTATGCTTCAAGGCAGCTGAAGAGGCATGAGCAGAACTATCCCACCCATGATTTGGAAATGGCGGCTGTAGTCTTTGCACTAAAAATCTGGAGACACTACTTGTATGGTGAAGTGTGCGAGATATACACCGACCATAAGAGTTTGAAGTACATCTTCCAACAAAGGGATTTAAACTTGAGACAGAGGAGATGGATGGAGCTTCTGGAAAACTATGATTGCACCATCCAGTACCACCCTGGGAAGGCCAATGTAGTAGCAGATGCTTTAAGCAGAAAATCTTCTGGCAGTTTGGCGCACATTTCAGCAGAGAAGAGACCGTTGATTCAGGAAGTACATGAGTTAATGGATCAAGGTTTAATCCTAGATCTTTCAGATGAGGGGGTCTTGTTGGCTCATTTTTCAGTGAGGCCAGACTTGCGAGATAGAGTTAGAGTTTCCCAATACAGAGACCAACAATTAATGAAGATCATAGAAAGAGTACAGCAAGGTGAAGGTGGTGAGTTTGGATTTGCCAATGATGGTGCCCTAGTGCAAGGTTCTAGGATGTATGTGCCCGATGTGGACAATCTCAGAGATGAAATCATGCGAGAGGCACACTATACACTGTACAATGTCCACCCAGGTTCCACCAAGATGTACCATGATGTGAAAGATAGCTATTGGTGGAATGGCATGAAGAGAGACATAGCAGACTTTGTGTCCAAGTGCTTGACTTGTCAGAAGGTGAAGTTTGAACACCAGAGACCGTCAGGGAAGTTGCAAGAGCTCCCTATCCCAGAATGAAAGTGGGAAATGATTTCTATGGATTTTGTGACTGGGTTGCCTCGTACCACGCGAGGATATGATTCGATATGGGTAATTGTAGACCGCCTAACCAAATCAGCTCACTTCTTGCCTGTGAAGACTACATATTCTGTGGCACAGTACGCCCGGCTCTACATTCGAGAAATAGTCAGATTGCATGGAGTTCCGGCTTCCATAATATCTGACAGAGGGCCCCAGTTCACTTCTCGGTTTTGGAGAAAGTTGCAGGAGGCACTTGGCACACAGTTGAACTTCAGTACGGCTTTCCACCCTCAGACAGATGGACAGTCCGAAAGGACAATCCAAACACTGGAAGACATGCTTCGCATGAGTGTTTTGGATTTTGGAGGTCAATGGGATGAGCAGCTAGCTTTGGTGGAGTTTGCCTACAACAACAGTTATCACTCCAGCATAGGGATGCCACCCTATGAGGCACTATATGGAAGAAAGTGTAGGTCTCCTCTGTGTTGGATGAAAATGGGGGAAGCGAAGGTGCATGATGTAGACCTAGTGCAGTACACTTCAGAGATAGTTCCTTTAATCAGGGAACGACTGAAAACAGCTTTCAGTAGGCAGAAGAGTTATGCAGACCCCAGACGGAGGGATGTGGAGTTTGCAGTGGGCGACTATGTATTCCTGAAGGTTTCTCCAATGAAGGGAGTCATGAGATTTGGAAAGAAGGGCAAGTTGGCACCTCGGTATATTGGACCTTTTGAGGTTACTGATAGAGTTGGAGCAGTTGCCTACCGGTTGGAGCTACCACCCAACCTTTCTCACGTTCATCCCGTGTTTCACATCTCCATGCTCAGGAAATACATTCTCGATCCTTCTCATGTACTACAGTCGGATGTAATAGAACTAAAGGAGAACTTGACATTTGAGGAGCAACCTGTAGCCATAGTGGACTACCAAGTGAGACAGCTAAGATCAAAACAGATCCCTATAGTTAAGGTTTTGTGGAGGAGCCAGTCAGTGAAAGAGTGCACCTGGGAGTCAGAACGGGATATGCGTAGCAAGTACCCTTATCTGTTCAATGTGTAATAATGTACTTTATTCTGCCTTGTGTAAAATTCGAGGACGAATTTTCTGTAAGGGGGGAAGAATGTAACACCCCTGATTTTTTATATATTATTATTGGGCTTCGTGTAGGTATCCTCAATTCGCGAAAATTCGACAGTTGTCCGGATCTGTGAATTTCCGGCCAGACAGACCAGCTACCGGAAAAGTCTCCGAATTGGATCGAGGTTTTGGCTACCCTACCATTGTCATGCATCCCGAGTGCGTTCCCAAAGTCGGAATCGGTAAAGGTAAACCCGAACCTTGCTTTTTCGTAATTTTCTAGTGCTTAAATCCATAAAATATTCGTGGTAGCTTAGAAAATTACGATTCTTTTTGCAATAGCTTAGTAATATTTCTAAGGACCGCGGGGCAGAGTTTTATAATTTTTAGAGCTTATTTGAGCAGTTTTTGCAAAAATGATCAATTATAAGGACTAAATTGAAATTTTACATATTGTGATGGATGATTGATTTGATGGGCCCAGGAGGGGCTGTGTGATTGAGTTGTGGATATATGGATTGTGGATATAGAAGTGTGTTTTGAGCCCTTTTACAGGTTGGGTAGGTCTTAGGTATAGGGGAGACTCTGCCGAATTTTCGACACGACTTAGGACGTATTGGGTCTTTTCTTGATTTGTATTGAGTCATTTGTATTAAATAATTGTAATATAATTGTCGTGTGAGCGATGCCTTCTTCCTCCGCCACCGCCACGTGATTGCCGTCAAGTCTGTGAGTAAAATATTAATTTTAATTGTAATTTCGATATTATTATATTTTCAAGCATGCCCATGCATCACTTATATGTAAATATTTATGTAGTTAAACTCTAGGCACGATTTATGTTGCATTCATAACTGTTAGCGTGCCATGGATGTTGTTGTGGTAATTTGGAGCAGTGTGCGTGCGTTGGCATGTGTGTGATGTGGTGTGGACTATGGATAGGACGGGTAGACATAGCTTGAGATCTTGTTGGGACCGGTGCCGGGGTAGACACGGCTTGAGTTCTTCGCTGGGACCCCGATTTGGTTATTAAGTGGAAGTCCGAGCTGAGTTCTTCGCTGGCACCAGGTTGGATTTAAGAGAGCTGTATAGGGGATCAGCTCCCATATATTATTATTAATGTTACAGGGTGCGTGAGTGCTCCAAATTACCTTTTTGTTGTTATGATGTGAAAATATGGTTACTGTTGCATTTCACTCCACAGGTTGCATTAGTTTTAGATAGTTATAGAGATTATGGTTAAAATTGATATTTTACTCTCTGAGTCGAACGCTCACTCCTGTTCAATATTTTTTTCAGGCTACAGGAGGATTTTATTGTGGTTAACCTGCTTTTCTCCTTCGCAGGTTGTTTATCAATAGTTTTGTAATTTTATTTACTCCTAGAATTTCCGCATGTGTTAGAAATATTTAAATGATTCGGGTCTGTAATATAAATTGTCATGTGGACCTGTAAAATTATATGCATGTTTGATGGATTGAATGAGGGAGCTGAGCTCCCATTTATTTTTATGCTGATATGAGTATGTGGAGGGTGAGCTGAGCTCCCCAATTGATGATATATTTTGTTTACAGGTCGGGTGAGTCAAAAACTCCCCGTTGAAAGGTCCACTTTATGGTCGGGCTCTGTCCGGTTGGTTTCTTGAAATTGGGCCCAAATGGGCATTAGAGTTGGGTTAATGAACAGTTAGGCTTACTACGGGCCTCGGGGGCTTTAGGCTGGCCCAGGTCCTAGTGCCGGTTCAGCCCATAGGTTGGGTCGTGACACAAGTCTATCTATCTTTATATGCACAAATAAATATTTCTACATGTCTGACACAGCACTGAGAATGTGATATCAAATGTGAGAAGATAAATGCATAGCTGGACACGCAGAGAATTTTAAGCACAATCACGTTTTGGTTTGAGATTTGAACAGTACACGATATAGCAAACTAATTTTAGTCAAGCAATATTAGCATACAACTTAGTAAGCTAGTTTCTCGAGTACACAAACAAGTTAGCTAATATTCTTTAGAAGTTTCTTAGAAAACTTATATCACAGCAGATCACACATGCATTAAACATGAAATTATTATGACTTAAATTTCAAGCAAGTGGTTCACACATACCAATTTCCCTTCTAATTCTACAAAAAGGTTTCTTCATTAAGAGGTTTTGTAAAAATGTCAGCAAGTTGATTTTCAGAGGCAACAAACTCTATTTTGATATTTCCATTTTGAACATGATCTCTAATAAAATGATGTCTGATCTCAATATGTTTTGTTCTTGAATGTTGGACTGGATTTTTTATCAAGTTTATGGCACTTGTGTTGTCACACCTAATTGGAACAAGATTATATTTTAAACCAAAATCTTCCAATTGTTGTTTCATCCATAAAATTTGAGCAACACAACTACCAGCAGCTATATATTCTGCCTCAGCTGTAGATAAAGCTACTGAAGTTTGTTTCTTACTGTGCCAAGAAACTAGTGCAAGACTAAGAAATTGACAAGTACCTGAAGTACTTTTTCTATCCAGTCTACTTCCAGCAAAATCAGAATCACTATAACCAACAAGATTAAATGATTCACGTTTTGGATACCATAAACCAATTGAGTGTGTGCTAATGAGATATCTAAAAATCCTTTTAACTGCACTTAGATGGGATTCTTTTGGACATTATTGAAATCTTGCACACAAGCAAACACTAAAGTGTATGTCTGGTCTAGATGCAGTAAGATACAAAAAAGAGCCAATCATACCTCTATAAAGCTTGGTATCTACTTCTTTACCTTTTTCATCACTGTCCATTTTAATTGTTGAACTCATAGGAGTGCCCATGCTCTTCAAATCTTCCATCTTAAATTTCTTTAGCATATCCTTGATATACTTTGATTGATTTATGAAGATGCCATCTTTCATTTGCTTAATTTGAAGTCCAAGGAAGAATGTGAGCTCACCCATCATGCTCATTTCAAATTCATTCTGCATAATCTTAAAAAATTTCTTGCAAAGAGATTCATTAGTAGCACCAAAAATTATATCATCAACATAAATTTGCACTATGAGCATATCATTATGATGCTTCTTAGCAAAAAGTGTTGTATCCACTTTGCCTCTTTGAAAATTATTTTGTAAGAGAAATTTACTTAGCCTTTCATACCATGCTCTAGGAGCTTGCTTTAAACCATATAAAGCTTTAGTAAGTTTATAAACATGATTTGGATGCTCATGATTTTCAAAGTCTGGAGGTTGTGTAACATACACTTCCTCATCAATATAACCATTTAAAAATGCACTCTTGACATCCATTTGATAAAGCATAAAATCCTTGTAACATGCAAAGGCACACAACATTCTAATAGCTTCAATTCTAGCAACCAGAGCAAAGGTTTCATCAAAATCAATCCCTTCCTCTTGGTTGTAGCCTTGAGCCACTAGTCTAGCTTTGTTTCTAACAACATTGCCTTTTTCATCCATTTTGTTTCTAAAAATCCATTTAGTACCAATAATTTAATGATCTTTTGGTCTAGGCACTAAATTCCAAACTTTATTTCTCTCAAATTGATTTAGTTCTTCTTGCATGGCAAGAATCCAACTTTCATCATTTTGAGCATCTTCAAAGCATTTAGGTTCAATTTTTGAAACAAAAGCAACATTACCAAAATATCTTCTCAATTGTGCTCTAGTCATCATCCTCTGAGATGGATCATTAATAATGTCTTCTTGAGGATGGTTTCTATGGAATCTCCATTCTTTAGGTAAATCTTCATGTTGAGGCTCATTTACTTGTAATTCTTCCAAATTTGGCATTTCTTCATTGATTTGATCTTCATTGGCATCATGGACATCTATTGTGGTTTCTCCTTGAGTTTCTTCATCTTTGTCATCAATGTGTTCCATTTCTTGATTTGATATTATATTTTCTTTTCCAAAATCCTGCTCATTATCATCACAAACATTTTTCCTTCTGATAGAAGGGTTAGTCTCATCAAACAAAACATGAATAGTTTCCTCAATAACCAAAGTTCTTCTATTGAACACTCTATAGGCTTTACTCTTTGTTGAATACCCAAGAAAGATTCCTTCATCGGATTTAGCATTAAATTTCTTTAAGTTATCCTTCTTGTTATTTAAAATATAGCACTTACAACCAAATGCTTTGAAATATGAGATATTTGGTTTTCTTTCTTTCTACAGCTCATAGGGGGTCTTTTTCAAAATCGGTCTAATCAAAACTCTATTCAACACATAGCAAGATGTATTAACAGCTTCAGCCCAAAAGTACTTTGGCAAATTATTTTCACTCAACATAGTTCTAGTCATTTCTTGTAAAGTCCTATTTTTCCTTTCTACTACCCCATTTTGTTGTGGTGTTCTAGGAGCTGAAAAATTATGATTGATTCCATATTTATCACAATATTTCTCAAATAAATGATTTTCAAATTCAGTTTCATGGTCACTTCTTATAGATGAGATGCAAATGCCTTTTTCATTTTGAACCATTTTACTAAAAGAGGTGAATTTTTCAAAAGTTTCATCTTTGTGAGCAAGGAAAAATGTCCATGTATATCTTGAATAGTCATCAACAATAACTAAAGCATATGACTTTCCACCAAGACTAGTAGGAGTTACAGGTCCAAATAAATCAAGATGAAGCAATTCTAGTGGCCTAGTGGTAGACACAATATTTTTAGATTTAAAAGATGCTCTAGTATGCTTTCCTAGTGCACATGCTCTACATTGAAATTCATATTCATAATTAATCTTAGGAAGACCATTAACAAGTTCTTTCTTAGACAATTTTGAGAGTGTATGCATGCTTGCATGACCCAGTCTTCTATGCCACAAATAACTAGAGTTATCAAGAGATACTAGACATGTATCATGATTAGTTTCAAAATTATTCATGTCAAGCAAGTAAACATTATTTGATCTATTTGCAATAAACAATGCGTTATTATCTAAGTTATTGATTGTACATAGAGAAGAAGTAAACTTTACCTCAAAACCTTATCACACAGTTGGCGTACACTTAGCAAGTTGTATTTCAAACCTTCAACAAGCGATACATCTTCAATACAAGGTTTGGTTCCAATTGTGCCATTTCCAATTATTTTTCCTTTTCCTTTATCTCCAAATTTTACATATCCTCCATCTTTCATTGTAATTTCTGAAAACTTGTCCTTTTCACCAGTCATGTGCTTTGAACAATCACTGTCTATATACCATTTATCACTTTCCTTCATCCCTTTGAAACAAACCTGAAATTTAATCACTGAGCTTTAGGTACCCAAGCAACTTTGGGTCCTTGGGGGTTAGTGACCTTAGGTAAGGTTCCCTTTGGTACCCATACCTTCTTTACCTTAAGATGACCTTTCCTAAGTGCACAAGAACTAATCATATGACCTCTTTTATTGCAATAATAACATGTAACATTAGGCAAAGAGGATGTAGATGCTTTAATGAAATAATTCTTGTACTTGTCATAGTTCATGAAACCATCAAAACCAATTCCATATTTCTCATTTGAAATTCTTTGGTTTCCAAGAAGTACAATTATAGTTTCTTTTCCTTTTGTAAATTTAGCCAAATCATTTGTCAAGGACTCTACTTTAGCTTCAAGAACTTTATTTTTCTCAATGAGCATTTCACAAGTTTCTTTTGAGATTTTCAACTCTAAATCTAGTTCTTTAAACAAAGCAATTTGTCCTTTGTAGAACTCATTTTCTTTATGCACATTGAACATGGCAATATTTTGTGATCTCAATGATTCAATTTCTAAATTTATTTTAGTGCACTTTCTCTTGTAATTTATATACTCATCATATACTCTAGCAAATGCAAGTTCAAGTTCTTCTACATTAGGAGATTCATAAGAATTTACCTCATTGTCACTTTCTTCTTCCTTTTGTGAACTCTTGACTTTCTCTTCAAGTGCCATCATACAAAGAAGAGCAGCCTCTTTGTCACTTGATTCATCATTTGAAGATTCTTCACTGTTGCTCCATACTACTTTCATAGCTTTCTTGCTCCTATCTTCTTTTCCTTTCTTCTTTTTGAGTAATGGACATTTGGGCTTGATATGTCCAGGTTTGTGACACTCATAACATACAATTTCTTCTTTTGAATCTCTGAAGTGTTTATCCTTGGGAGTATACTTTTTTAAGAATTTCTTGTATTTGCTTCCTCCCTTATTGAAAGCTCTTTTAAATTTTCGTGCAAGCATAGCCATTCATCATCATCCTCACTTGAAGCACTTGAGTTGTCCCTAGAATCAGCTTTGAATGCAACTCCTTTCTTCTTATCTTCATCTATGTTTGACTTGAGAGCAATGCTTTTCTTCTTCTTTTGCTCATTTTCAACTTCATCCTTTTTATATACCATCTCATGTGCAATGAGAGAACCAATGAGTTCATCATAGGTGAATGTTTTAAAATCTTTGGTATCTTGGATAACTGTTGTCTTTGCTTCCCAAGACTTTGGAAGTGATCTAAGAATTTTCTTCACAAGTTCAGCTTCCTCAAATCTTTTACCAAGTGCTTTGAGAAGATTTACAAGATCAGTAAACCTTGTACTCATATCCGCAATTGACTCCCCTGGCCTCATTTCAAACAGCTCATAATCTCGAATAAGAAGGTTTGCTTTGGACTCTTTAACAACATCAGTTCCTTCATAAGTCACTTCAAGCTTATCCCAAATTTCCTTAGCAGATTGACATCCTGAAACACGATTGTATTCATTAAGGTCAAGTGAGCAATGCAAAATATTAATAGCTTTAGCATTTATAGAAATTTTCTTCCAATCATTGTCATCATATTCATCTTCAAGTTTTGGAACTTTTGTAGTTCCTGGACCATTCTTTTGAGGAACATGTGGACCATTTTTAATAATTCTCCATGCATCAATATCTACAGATTGTATGAAATTTCTCATTCTTACTTTCCAAAATGAATAATTAGTGCCATTGAAGAGTGGTGGTCTAGTGATTGAGTAGCCTTCAGCTAATGGTGCGGGTATACCGGCAGTATTACTAGATGAACCAGCCATTATGGATCACTCTAAGGTTGTAATACCCTAAGCAAGAGAGTCTGGCTCTGATACCAATTTGTTGTCCCAAAAATAGTCCAAGAGGGGGGTGAATTGGACTTTAATAATTTTTCAGCCCTTGCTTGTAGCCTAATGAAAAATTGTGGCTATGTTCAACTAGGTGCTACTCTATATATAATGAAAATAATATATACTTCAACAATGTGTTCCTAAGTTGCAATTCAACCCTCAATCAATGTATATGGCAATATTTAACAAGGCATGTATCATACAATATACACTTAATTTCTCAAGTCATTCAATATGTCCTTAAGTTTATCAATTCAATCTATTCAATCAATATTCAATATCATGTACAACAAGTAAAATTCAAATTGCACAAAATTAAGGAGGTCAAGGTTAGAGAGATCAAACACAACGATTTTTATAGTGGTTCGACTTAACTAGCCTACATCCACTCTCTCAAAGAACCCTCTTTGAGTTTTCTTTCCACTATTTGCTCTTTTGAAGGCAAGAGACCAAAAGCCCTTTACAACTTTTCAACACCAAGCTTTTACTAAGGTAGCTTGAAACCTTCACAAGTGCTATCTCAAGCACTTACTCTCTCAAGCTTCAATAGGTGCTTGTACAACCTCTCTTAAATGCAATTCAATGTTTCAACACTCACTCTTACTCAATACAAATCAAACTATAAAGAAGAGATGAGTTGATTTGCCAATGGTAGCTCAAATACTTTAAAGCTCTTGAATGAAAGCAATAAATGAAAAATCAAAGTTGGAGTTCAAATGTAAGCTTTCATCAAATGTAAATGAAGTTAAGAAGGTGTATTTATAGTCCCAAATCATTTTAGACCGTTTGAAACCCTTTTGGAATGTTATACACATTGCCCAAGACAAAATGACTGTTATTTTGTCCTTTTGTGCGAAGTTGAGCAGCTCTGATTAATTAGCAAACTAATGAAATTTTAGTGGCAGTCAGTAAACTGGTTAGTAAACTAACTTTTTTAGCAAACTTATTAGCAAACTAAAAATTTTAGCAAACCAGTTAGCAAACTAAGTCAATAGCTGCATGTTTCAACTTGCAATGTAAAATGATTTAGACCTTAAAAAAAATGTTTCAATAGTAGTGTCCAAGGTCATAATGAGAAAAAGTAATTAGAAAATAAAATTTCATATTTGAGCTCCATTTGACTAAATTCTCATCCATTCTTTTCACAAAAGATCTAAGACTCTAACACTATGCATTTCATACCTTTTCTTTGAGTCTTGGCTTCCATAGTCTTGTTCTTTTCTCATTTTGAATTTGTTTTGAAATGCCTTTAAGTATATTTTCTCCTTAGATACAACTTGAAAGGTTCTTTATGCATAAGACAAAGAATCTACACATCACTTTGAAGTTGGGTTAGATAGATTCTCTTTGAGTTTTGTTATCATCAAAATCAATGCTTATTTTGAGCTATACGGGGTCAACATCTTCGATTACAGACTTTTATGAATGTGATCAAATAATTTTAAATTTAAATCTCTTATTTAATAAAAGATTTATCTCTCATATATTACTCCTATTTAAAAAAAAATTGAATAATAAAAACACATAATAATTATATTAAAAAATACCAAAAACACTTTTTTAAAAAATAGTACTTAATATAATATTTAAATCATTAATTACTTATCTTAACTTAAATTTTTTAGCTGAATTAAATATTTGTCACATAATATTAGTTTGAGTCGGCTCTGTATTAATTTTCATGTACTATCATATTTGGCCATTTTACTTGTCATCCAGATCAATTCTAGGTATATCACCCATTCAATTAGGTCACGTGCTAATAAGTGCCAAGACACGTGCTTAAAATTTTGAGTTAAAAGTGTATTATTTTAAACTTTATAAAAGGTTTTGACTCGGTTTATTATAAATTTAAAATTTTATATATATATCTCATATAAAGGCTGCCTGATAAAAGTTATAGTGGTAGACTCAGATGGTTGAAAATAAATCATCTTTTGGATGGGAACTTTCAAATGATATCGCCGCCATAAATCACATACCCATGTGCACCATTAATAACTTTTTTATGTGATTATGTGTCATGTGAGAACACTTGGCATTGGCAATTGGCATAGTTAAATTAGGGTCAAGAGAAATGAAGACAATCATATTATATGTTAAATCCTTGAATTGTTCATCTATATAGATAAAAGAATCAGTTTCACATCACAATCTGATAATATGTTAAATGGATACATTTTGAAATTTCATTTTCCATATGCATTTGGGAGACTTGTAAGCAAATGAATTTATTCATCACAGCTATATATATATAGTATAGTCACACAATTTCAAAAACACAATCACAAACTGCAATTTTATCATTACATAATTGCAAGATACAATCTCCCACATTAAAACACACTTAGATAAATCTATTTCCAACAGCCAAAACACAGGTTCTTAAAGTATGACCGCTCTTTGTAAATCGAAAAAGAAAAGTGAAAGACGCCAGAAAATCTGTTCTAGAGTGGACACCAACGATTATAACCCTTACCCATCGACTCTCAATACTAAGAGAAGAAAAAAACACACACCATAGCATGTATGCATAACCAAATGCCTAAACTAAGACGCAGAAATAGATAATGATCCCTTAGGAGCTAGGTACCCTAAAGGCCTCAAGACTGAAGCTAGGCAGGTCCCCTTGCTTGAGATGTTCAAGCCTGGTTGTCAACCTTTTCCACCTCATTCCAAACCTTAGTACCCATAAGTGAGATAGTTTGTCTCATGCCTCGAACTTGTATCTTACCAGCTTCATCGCATTTGCTTATGTAGAAGACCACCGCGTCACCAGCACGAAGGCCAAACTCTTGTACGAATGGATGCCACGAGCCTGCAGGCATTGTTGGCTTGGCATATTTACCAGTCTTGCGGGTGGCTAGGGGAAATTCCCATTGCTTTTCATTCTGATCGAATGAAATGATCACAAACTCATTTTGACGAAGAATTGGATATTTATTGAGGACTTCGCTTGGAACAATCAACTGATGCTCAAGATCTGTTGCCGTGAGCTGCTTGCTAAACACTATCTTAAAGAGTTTTTCATCCATGGGGATGATGTCCTTCATTTTTTCTTCCCAAGAAATTCAATAGTGATATCTATAGCTAACTATAGGTAGCAGCTAGAATATGCAATATGCGAGAAGTTTGAGATAGAGAAAGCTCTCACTCCTATATTTATAGAGAGAAAAATTAACCATTTTCAAAGATTCTTATCTTTCTTTCTAGATCATGGACAAATCTTTCATTTTCATGCCGTACCGCCAACAACAGAGAGATGGCCCCTGGATCTTTTTTGCATTGCCCAAAATTTCTCACATGATTGTGTATCTTTCATTATTTTTAAAATAAAAGAAAATAGTGAAAATTGACTGAATACTATAAGTTAAATGATGTATTGTAAGCTTTTCTCTGCTTTAATGTTTCTAGAAAGTGCAACAACATAAATTCGTCAAACATGAACCGACTTTAAGTTCACTGTACCAAGAATCTGATAACATAAATAGATTCTAATCCAACTTGAGATGATGGGACCTCTATAGACTATAGCGATGGTTATGTTCCCACATTACACGTTAATGATGAGGGAATTGTAGAAAGTATGAAAATATTGAATCACTATTAACTAGCTACGAAAGTTTTTTACTTATAAAATAGTTTAATAATCAAATCCCTTTTGTTTAAAAATATTAATATATACAAAGGGGGATCAGAATGATTGAAAATAAAATTTCAATGATTCAACATCTCGTGGGTAGTTGGATAGCCGCCTGTTAATATGGTTGATAATGATGATTAGGTTTTGTTCTTTTTTCATATTATGATAGTGACTTCACACGAGCATTATGTACACTTTATGTTCTGTTGTGCTTGTTTGCAGGTGCTAGCTAGAGATTTGGAAAGGTACACATGCAGCTGAACAAATTAATCTGATTGGTCTATGATAGAAAGTGACCAAACTTAGACCCACCTTTATTCTATTAAACTATTATTATTAAGAAAAGATCAAAGGTGTAGCATAATTTGTAGCATACATTTTGAAGCTCCTGAAGATCATGTGGAATTTTGATAGCTTCGATGTTTCATTTCATTGGACAGATATCAGAAGCTGGCAAATCCAAGCACTCAATCTCAATAACCCTTTCTTTTCTTGGTCGTCATAAGAAGACAAGAAAAATGGACCAAGTTGTCTGTAGGGTGTGTGAACACTCTTCAATTCTCAACAATCTTCCAATGGCCCTACTTGCATGTTCTACTGTCTCTACAATGAAATATATATATATATTTTTTGTTGTTTTTATTTTTTAATTCTGCTTAAATAGTTTGTGCTTAGTCGGTCTCAAGCCCGAATAAGGAGGAGAGTTGCGGTAGGTGACAATCAGCGTAATAATTTCGTCACACCTCATGATATGAATTCTTATGATATAAACATTGGGGTGTCCACTACTTATGACGTGCTACATCGGAGTCCGGGTGTAGTGAGAAACATGCAAGCGTGTAGAGTGCAACGCGCTATGCCGGCGCCCGAGTGTGGTGTTAAATGAGTAAGGGTTCCCACATCATGGACGGGTATGGATAAAAAAGTTAGTCCATAGATCAGATAGTAGAACAAATAATGAAACAGAATACAAGTTAGGCATAGAGAACAATAGAAAATATCATAAAAGGAGATCAATTAGAAAGAAACAGGATAGGAGGAGAATCAAAATTGGTACTAAAAATTATTTGATTCAAGTTAAATTCAATTTCAATGATTCTAATTAAATTCAGATTTGACTAGTTTTTGTTATGCTTTGGTGTAAACTCAAACTGGGTAATGATAGGAATCAGTGGGACACCCCCAAATCACTATATCCAACCCTTGTGGCCTTAGGTTAATTATCATATTTTTCAACAATTTTTTGATTCGTGAATGCAAACCAGATATTGCTCTCCTATTTATTTTTTTCAAAAATGAAATTAAATGTAACACCCCAAAATTTTAAATTTTATTATTTTATGAGCATTTTTGGTATTTTAATTTTATTTAAATTTTAGGAAATTTTTCTGAGATTTTTCGGATTTTAAAAATCAGGTTCGATTTTCCGAAAATATAAACTTTGATGATTTTTAAAAAATTAATTTAAAGACCACGTGGCAAAACTAAAAATATATTTGGAATCTACGAATTTTTCTGAGTTTTCTGAAATTTTTTCGGAATTTTTGGACCTTGTTTTCGGTCCCGAAGCAGAGTAAAAATTTAAAAATTTTGTATCCTGAATCGAACCAGCCGAATCGAACCAGACCGGATCGGACCGATCGAATCGGACCGGCTCCTTTTTCTTCTTCTCTTTTCTTCCGCGCGTGCCGACCTCCTCCCCTTCTCTCTCTCTTTTCTCTCTCCTCCCTCCTCCCCTTGCCGCGCTGCCACCTCCCCTGCATCCCCACCTCGCCGGCGCCTCACCTTAGCCCTCCCCCACGGCCGGCCGCCGCCTGGAACGCAGGAAAACGGCCCCAGAAACGACGCGCGGTGCGCGCGCAATGCCTCGACTTCCCAGCCAAAATTCGGCCGATCCGGCCACCAATCGGACCGGGTCTTGTGTCTAAAATCATTTACTCGGCGAGAGCTTTCCATAGACACCAAGAACACCGAAATCCATCGAGCGGTTTGTCCAATTTTTGCCCGGGAAGTTTTAGCCCATTTTGACTTTTGGGCTAGATTTCTCGCAAACCGTGAATCCCACGAGAAAACCGAGAGTACCATAGCGCTCCACTCGTCGAGAGCTTCGCAAGGATATAAATTTCAAAATTATCCGGCATCGTTTTTCGGTGGGTCCCACGGAACTTCGCAGTATTTTTCCGAGCATTGAATGAGCTTAGAAAATTCTGAAAAAATTTATGTACTAACCCTCGTATTGTGGGTTTCGTGTAGGTATCCTCAATTCGCGGAAATTCGACAGTTGTCCAGGTCTGTGAATTTCCGGCCAGACAAACCCGTTACCGGAAAAGTCTCCGAATTGGACCGAGGTTTTGGCTACCCCCCCATTGTCAGACGTCCCGAGCGAGTCCCCGAAGTCGGAATCGGCAAAGGTAAACCCGAACCTTGCTTTTTCGTAATTTTCTAGTGCTTAAATAGGATTAAAAATCCATAAAATATTCGTGATAGCTTAGAAAATTATGATTTTTTTTGCAATAGCCTAGTAATATTGCTAAGGACCGCGGGGCAAAGTTTTAGAATTTTTAGAGCTTGTTTGGGTAGTTTTTGCAAAAATGACAAATTATAAGGACTAAATTGAAATTCTACATATTGTGATGGATGACTGATTTGATGGGCCTAGGAGGGGCTGTGTGATGTGATTGAGTTGTGGATATATGGATTGTAAATATAGAAGTGTGTTTTGAGCCATTTTGCAGGTTGGGTAGGTCCTAGGTATAGGGGAGACTCTGCCGGATTTTCGGCACGACTTAGGACGTACTTGGTCTTTTCTTGATTTGTATGGAGTCATTTGTATTAAATAATTGTAATGTAATTGTCAGGTGAGCCGGGACAGCCTTCTTCCTCCGCGCAGCTGTCATAGTGACCGTTGTCCAGTCTGTGAGTAAAATATTAATTTTAATTGTAATTTCACTATTATTATATGTTCAAGCATGCCCATGCATCACTTATATGCATATATCTATGTAGATAAACTTTAGGCACGATTTATGTTGCATTCATAACTGTGAAAGCGCCATGTATGTTGCTGTGGTAATTTGGAGCAGTGTGCGTGCGTTGGCGTGCGTGTGATGTGGTGTGGACTATGGATAGGACGGGTAGTCACGGCTTGAGTTCTTCGCTGGGACCCGATCCTTTGGGGGGTAGTCACGGCTTGAGTTCTTCGCTGGGACCCCCGATTTGGTTTAATAAACGAAAGTCCGGCTTGAGTTCTTCGCTGGCACCAGGTTGGATTTAAGAGAGCTGTATAGGGGATCAGCTCCCATAAATTATGATTGATATTACAGGGTGTGTAAGTGCTCCAAATTACCTTTTTGATGTTATGATGTGAAAATGTTGTTGATGTCGCATTTCACTCTACAATGTGCATTAGTTTTAGATAGTTATAGAGATTATGGTTAAAATTGATATTTTACTCTCTGAGTCGAACGCTCACTCCTGTTCAATATTTTTCCAAGCCACAGGAGGATATTTTTGAGGTTAACCTGCTTTCTTCCTCGCAGGTCGATTATTAATGTTTGTATAAACTTGTTAAATCTTAGAATTTCCGCATGTGTTAGAAATGCTTATTTGATTTGGGTCTGTAAACTAAATTATTATTTTGGACCTGTAAACTTAATATTCTATGCATGTTTGATGGATTGGATGAGGGAGCTGAGCTCCCATTTATTTTTATGCTGATAAGTATGTGGAGGGTGAGCTGAGCTCCCCAACTGAGTATTTATTGTGTTTACAGGTCGGGTGAGTCAAAAACTCCCCGTTGGTAGGTCCATTTTATGGCCGGACTTTGTCCGGTTGATTTCTTGAAATTGGGCCCAAATGGGCCTTAGAGTTGGGTTAATGAATAGTTAGGCTTACTATGGGCCTCTGAGGCTTTAGGCTGACCCAGGTCCTAGTGCCGGTCCGGCCCATAGGTTGGGTCGTGACATTAAAGCAATTTTTTTTATTAGAGATTCTTCACAAATTAATAATTCGATAAAAAAATTTAAAGTCATTTGTAATTTAAAATAATTTAAATCTAAATTATTCATACTCAAATCCACCTGATTCAATCTTTTTACCACTTCTATAATCCATCTAGATAATGAGACGATTCAAATTCAAGGATGGAAAATACCAATCGAGACCTCACATTGCAAAAGAATTACTGAAGTTTCCTGATAAGAACTTGACAGTAAAATAAATAATAGCTCTAATATTATTAAATTAAAAATAAGCAGGACCTATTGCATATGAAACAAGTTGTACGTATCATATCCATTGACCATCTTAATTAAAAAAAAAAAAAATTGCCTTCTTCTTAGTTAACGTGGCGCAATCAGACCAAGAAGTTCATTTTTCCAGAATCAGAAGATGTCCATGCACTTGATACCAAGTCAAATCTAAAAAAAGACAATGTTTCAACTTTCAAATGATCCCCACTATCGAGGACCCACGACTGCTAGTTTAACCAGCTACTAGCAATTATTGGCTTCTGCCTCTTGTATGTATTAGGACTACCACGTTTCACTCTCAACCTCATAAAGGTATTTGATTAAGGATTAAGATATAAATTTTATAATAAAATTTATTTATTAAATATATAAATATTATATAATTATATTTTAAATTTTTAATAAATTAAATTTAAATAAATTTTTTAAAAATAATTGAGTTCCTAATTTTTATTCAGCTCGCATTATTCTCATCTAGATTTTTAAATTTTTTTAATATAAAAATAAAAAAAAAGAAAATTAATTTAATAAAAGAGACGACTTGGAGTATGATAAATGGCGTATAATCATCGATCATAAAGGGGCCCTTTATCATTTTATATAAATGCCTTTTTCTTTGTTCTATTCTATTTGTGCATATATGATAAAAAGGTACATTCAATCATTGTTCATGTGCTTAACACTTTGGCATTAATTGACTTATTTATTTTATACTTTTATTCGAATTAGGAATATTCTAGAACCACTGTTAATTCATCTTTGATTTGAAATCGACATTCTCTCACCAAAAAAAGAAATAAACTAAATTATTATCATAATTTGAATCAGTTGACTTTTTTTAAAGGTGTGTATTATTTTATTTGAATTAAATAAATTAAATTGAATCATTTTAATTTAATAATTTAGATTAAACTTTAAGATGATTTGACTTAGTTCAATTTTATATTTTAAGAATTTTATTTATTTAGGTTCGATTCAATTTAATTTAAAAAAAAAATATTTATTATATATATATATATATATAAATCTCATATAAAGGCTGCTTGATAAAATTTATAGTGGTAGACTGAGATGGTCGAAAATAAATCATCTTTTTGATGGGAACTTTCAAATGATATCTCCACCATAAATCACATACCCATGTGCACCATTAATAACGTTTTTATGTGATTATGTGTCATGGGAGAACACTTGGCATTGGCAATTGGCATAGTTAAATTAGGGTCAAGAGAAATGAAGACAATCATATTATATGTTAAATTCTTGAATTGTTCATCTATATAGATAAAAGAATCAGTTTCACTTCACAATCTGATAATATGTTAAATGGATACATTTTGTAATTTCATTTTCCATATGCATTTGGGAGACTTGTAAGCAAATGAATTTATTCATCACAGCTATATATATATAGTATAGTCACACAATTTCAAAAACACAATCACAAACTGCAATTTTATCATTACATAATTGCAAGATACAATCTCCCACATTAAAACACACTTAGATAAATCTATTTCCAACAGCCAAAACACAGGTTCTTAAAGTATGACCGCTCTTTGTAAATCGAAAAAGAAAAGTGAAAGACGCCAGAAAATCTGTTCTAGAGTGGACACCAACGATTATAACCCTTACCCATCGACTCTCAATACTAAGAGAAGAAAAAAACACACACCATAGCATGTATGCATAACCAAATGCCTAAACTAAGACGCAGAAATAGATAATGATCCCTTAGGAGCTAGGTACCCTAAAGGCCTCAAGACTGAAGCTAGGCAGGTCCCCTTGCTTGAGATGTTGAAGCCTGGTTGTCAACCTTTTCCACCTCATTCCAAACCTTAGTACCCATAAGTGAGATAGTTTGTCTCATGCCTCGAACTTGTATCTTACCAGCTTCATCGCATTTGCTTATGTAGAAGACCACCGAGTCATCAGCACGAAGGCCAAACTCTTGTACTAATGGATGCCACGAGCCTGCAGGCACTGTTGGATTGGGATATTTACCCTTGCGGGTGGCTAGGGGAAATTCCCATTGCTTTTCATTCTGATCGAATGAAATGATCACAAACTCATTTTGACGAAGAATTGGTTATTTGTTGAGGACTTCGCATGGAACAATCAACTGCTGCTCAAGATCTGTTGCCTTGAGCTGCTTGCTAAACACTATCTTAAAGAATTTTTCATCCATGGGGATGATGTCCTTCATTTTTTCTTCCCAAGAAATTCAATAGTGATATCTATAGCTAACTATAGGTAGCAGCTAGAATATGCAATATGCGAGAAGTTTGAGATAGAGAACTCCTATATTTATAGGGAGAAAAATTAACCATTTTCAAATATTCTTATCTTTCTTTCTAGATCATGGACAAATCTTTCATTTTCATGCCGTACCGCCAACAACAGAGAGATGGCCCCTGGATCTTTTTTGCATTGCCCAAAATTTCTCACATGATTGTGTATCTTTCATTATTTTTAAAATAAAAGAAAATAGTGAAAATTGACTGAATACTATAAGTTAAATGATGTATTGTAAGCTTTTCTCTGCTTTAATGTTTCTAGAAAGTGCAACAACATAAATTCGTCAAACATGAACCGACTTTAAGTTCACTGTACCAAGAATCTGATAACATAAATAGATTCTAATCCAACTTGAGATGATGGGACCTCTATAGACTATAGCGATGGTTATGTTCCCACATTACACGTTAATGATGAGGGAATTGTAGAAAGTATGAAAATATTGAATCACTATTAACTAGCTAAGAAAGTTTTTGACTTATAAAATAGTTTAATGATCAAATCCCTTTTATTTAAAAATATTAATATATACAAAGGGGGATCAGAATGATTGAAAATAAAATTTCAATGATTCAACATTCGTGGGTAGTTGGATAGCCGCCTGTTAATATGGTTGATAATAATGATTAGGTTTTGTTCTTTTTTCATATTATGATAGTGACTTCACACGAGCATTATGTACACTTTATGTTCTGTTGTGCTTGTTTGCAGGTGCTAGCTAGAGATTTGGAAAGGTACACATGCAGCTGAACAAATTAATCTGATTGGTCTATGATAGAAAGTGACCAAACTTAGACCCACCTTTGTTCTATTAAACTATTGTTATTAAGAAAAGATCAAAGGTGTAGCATTATTTGTAGCATACATTTTGAAGCTCCTGAAGATCATATGGAATCTTGATACCTTTGATGTTTCATTTCAATGGACACAGATATCACAAGCAAGCGAATCCAAGCACTGAATCTCAACAACCCTTTCTTTTCTTGGTCATCATAAGAAAACAAGAAAAATGGACCAAGTTGTCTGTAGGGTGTGTGAACACTCTTCAATTCTCAACAATCTTCCAATGGCCCTACTTGCATGTTCTACTGTCTCTACAATGAAATATATATATATATATATATATATATATATATATATATATATATATATATATATATTTTGTGGTTCTTATTTTGTAATTCTGCCTAAATAGTTTGTACTTAGTCGGTCTCAAGCTCGGATAAAGGAGGAGGGTTGCGGTAGGTGACAATCAGCGTAAAAATTTCATCAAACCTCATGATATGGATTCTTATGATATAAACATTGGGGTGTTCACTACTTATGATGTGCTACATCGGAGTCCGGGTGTAGTGAGAAACATGCAAGCGTGTAGGGTGCAACGCGCTATGCCGGCGCCCGGGTGTGGTGTTAAATGAGTAAGGGTTCCCATATCATGGACGGGTATGGGTAAAAAAGTTAGTCCATAGAACAGATAGTAGAACAAATAATGGAACAGAACACAAGTTAGGCATAGAGAACAATAGAAGATATCATAAAAGGAGATCAATTAGAAAGAAACAGGATAGGAGGAGAATCAAGATTGGTACTTAAAATGTTGAATCACTTATAGGAAAATTAATGGAGCTTGTGGATACCTTAGAAAGGAGAAGAGTGAATATTGCTTGCATTCAGGAGACTAAATGGGTAGGAAAGAAAAGGAAGGAAGTGGGTAATTCATGATACAAACTGTGGTTTACCGGAAAGGAGAGGAACAAGAACGGAGTGGGCATGATTATAGATAGGACATTGAAAGATACCGTAATAGCTGTGAAAAAAGTAGAAGATAGAATTATACTAGTAAAGCTAGTACTAAAAGGAGAAACAATAAATATAGTTAGTGCTTCTGCCCCATAAATAGGACTAGATAGAGTAAATAAAGGTTTTGGAAAGATATGGATGATCTAATGCAAAGCATACCGAATGAAGAGAATGTTCTCATCGGTGGAGATTTGAATGGACATGTAGGAAGTGATAGGCAAGATTAGAAGAATGTTCATGAGATTTTGGTTTTGGTAGCCAAAATGAGGAGGGAAAAAGCATCTCAGATTTTGCCATGGCATACGACCTAATACTAACAAATACCTACTTTATGAAAAGGGAGTCATATTTAGTGACTTTCAAAAGTGAACAACATAAAAGTCAAATTGACTTCCTTTTAACCAGGAAGACAAATAGAGCTTTATACAAGGATTGCAAGGTTATTCTGGGATAGGCTTTAACAAGTCAACATTGGTTAGTGGTCTTAGATGTCAAGTTTAGGAACAATTCAAGTAAGGCTAGAAGAAATATTGCAGCTCGAACAAAGTAGTGGAAGTTCAAAGTAGTAAATCAAGTGAAGTTTAAAAATGAGCTTCTTGAGTCTGAGGCATGAAAGCTGGATGTGGAGACCAATGGTATGTGGATATAAATGGCATCAAAGATTAGAGAAGTAGCCAGAAAAGTACTTGAAGAATCTAGAGGACATGGACCACCCTCAAAAGAGAGATGATGATAGAATAAGGAAGTACAAAAGGCAGTGAAGAGAAAGAGGGAATGGTATAAGAAATTACCTAAGTGTGATAATAATGAGGCTTATGAGCAGTACAAGATAGCAAAGAAAGAGGCAAAAAAGACGATTAGTCAAGTAAGAGCGCAGGCCTTTAAAAAGTTATATGAGAAACTTGAAACTAAAGAATGAGAGAAAGATATTTATAGATTAGCAAAGAGGAGAAAAAAGAAATGTCAATATCTTAATCAAGTTAGGTGCATTAAGGATAAAGAAGAAAAATTGTTGGTGAAAGATGAGAACATTAAAGAAAGATGGATAAATTATTTTGATGATCTTTTTAAAAATAGTCAAAGTGGTAATAGCGTGAATATAGACTACAGAGCAATAGAAAAGAATGTGAATTACATTAGAAAGATTAAATCTTCAGAAGTAAATGAAGCACTTAAGAGAATAAAAGTGGGTAAAGCCTGTGGATCCTATGAAATATCAATTGAAGTGTGGAAGTGTTTGGGAGATGTGAGAGTAGCATGGTTAACTAAATTGTTTAATAAGATTCTAAACTCAAAGAAAATGCCTGATGAATGGAGGAGGAGTATTTTAATACCTATTTTTAAAAATAAGGGAGATACACAGAGTTGCTCAAACTATAGGGGAATTAAATTCATGAGCCATACTATGAAGTTGTGGGAGAGAGTTGTAGAACATCGACTACGTCATAGCACTTTTATCTCTCCCAATCAATTTGCCTTAATGCCCAGTCGTTCAACTATGGAAGCGATCTTTCTCTTTAGAAGCTTGATGGAGAAATATAGAGATGTGAAGAAAGATGTACATATGGTTTTTATCGGTTTGGAGAAGGCTTCTAATAGTGTTCCAAAAGATGTCTTATGGAGAGTGTTAGAACAAAAAAGGGTATCTATCAGGTACATACAAGTGTTGAAAGATATATATGTCACGACCCAACCTATGGGCCGAACCGGCACCAGGACCTGAGCCAGCATAAAGCCCCCGAAGCCCGTAGTAAGCTTTACTGTTCTCAAATCCATAACCAAGGCCCAACATGTAAATAAAATTAAATAAAATAAAATATTTTTATTCGAGTCAATCCAATCAGATAACCTTCAAAAACTGAAGTCAGGGGAGCCCCGCTCAACCCTGATACCATCACTTATAAATTGTTTAAATATCATATAAATTTTCATTTATTAATCTCAAAAATTTAAATTAACACGATTTCTAACAGGGTCCATACTACTACTAACACATTTGGAGTTCTAGATTTTAAATTTAGAAAAATAATAAAATAATTAAATAATTGACGTTAAACCTGCAAGGAAGAAAGTAGGTTGCTCTGTAAAAGAACTCCTCCTGTAGCCTGGAAAAATAGGTGAACAGGAGTGAGCGTTCGACTCAGAGAGTAAAATATCAATTTTAACTATAATTTCTATAGCTACCTAGAGCTAATGCATCCTAAAGAGTGGAATGTAATACCATCAAAATTTTCATACAAACCACATCATAACAACAAAAAGGTAAATTTGGGGCACTCACACACCCATATAATATTCAAACAGTACATATATGGCAGCCGATCCCCTATACAACTCTCTTAATTCAACCTCTATCAGCAAGTATCTCTCAAGCCAGACTTTCGCTTAATAAACCAAATGTGGGGGCCAGCGAGTGTCTCTCAAGCCGCGTCTACCTGTCCTATCCATATCCAATACCACACACCACATGCGCACTAACACACTCACACTGCTCCAAATTACCATAAACAACATCCATGACACTTCATCAATTAAGAATGCAATATAAAACGTGCCTAGTGTTTAGCTACATAGATACATATTTATAAGTGATACATGTGCATGCTCGAAGATATAATAATATTAAAATTAATATTTTATTCAAAAACGTGAATTGAGGTCACTGTGGCGGTTGGGTGGAGGAGGAAGGCTATCCTAGCTCACCTGACAATTTCATTATAATTATTTAATATATTCGTCTCAACACAAGATTAAAAAAAATCAAAGACACCCTAAGTCGTGCCGAAAATCCGACAGAGTCTCTCTTATACCTATGACCTACCCAACTGCAAAAGGGTTCAAAATACACTTCTATATCCACAAATCACACAATCTCAACTCAATCACATCACATGGCCCCTCCTGGGCCCGTCTAAACAGTCAACAACCACAATTTGAAAAATTATAATTTAGCCCCTATAACTAGCTTTTTTACAAAAACTACCCAAACGAGCTTTAAAAATTCTAAAATTTTGTCTTGCGGTCCTTAGCAATATTATAGAGCTAACGCAAAAGGAATTATAATTTTCTAATCACCCATGAATATTTTATGAATTTTATTCTAACCCAGTATAAGGCAAAATTTGAGCAACGTAGAGTTCGGGTTTACCTATGCTAAATCTGACACCTGAAACGTGTCCGGAACATCTGAGAATGCTAGGATTGACTATAATATTGATCACGTTCTGAGACAGCCGCTGGACAGTCGGATTTGACTGAAAATGCTGTCCTAGTGCTGATGACCTATCCTCGATTTGATTGCACCAAAATTAAGTCCAAATTTTGTTAATAATTATCATAAAATTATTTTTAAATTTTGGGAATAAAAAAAGTTTGAAAATCTCACCAAGAGATCTGGACCGTCCAATTATCGCCTTTTTCAAACGGTGTCCGATCGAAGCAGAACAAGTCTTATCTCAAAGATTTCGCCGTTCTGAATCCATCGGTGGCCTCGGATTTCCGATTAGATGGTCGGATTGACCGGAAACTTGCCAGAAAGCCCACTGCCTAATTTTCTCTCTCCTCTTTCTCTCTCTTCGAAACTCCCCGAAAACCTCCATAGAACGAAGCAATACCGGTCCGAATGGGAAGCCCGTGGTCCCAGGAGTTGAGCGCCACCCTCCACTGGCAAGAATGCCACTGGAAATCACAGGAATCGCGCCTGAAAGGACGTGGTTGCTACGCGCGTCAAGGCCTCCTTTCATCGCCGTTCGCTGTCCATGGGGGTTGCCGATGCCGTTGGGGACCGCTGGAAGCTCGCCGGACCTTTGCCGACTGTCGCCCACCACTGGGTAGGCCGGAGACGCAGTGAACGGAGAGGGAGAGGGAGAGAGACGGGAGGAAGAGAGAGAGTCAGGAGGGGGGCCTGTTTGCAAAAATTTTTTTAAAACTCTGCTCTTTTTTTTTTAACTTTTAATTTTATTGAAATCCCTAAACTTTTCTTGTTTGTTCACATAGGTCCCTAATCTCCCTTTAATACATTTAAATTGATAATAATAGCAATGTTAATAATAATAATAATAATGGTAATAATAATGAAATTAATGACCACTAAATCAATTGTTAATAATATAAAATAATATTTTATTAAACATTTAATATGGATGTTTAAAACTAGTCATATAAATAAATAATAATGATAAAAATAAATATAATAATAATGATAATGATAAAAATAATAATACATATAAAAATAATACCCATTTAACAAAAATTACCATTGTAAAAATATTAATTTAAATTCATAAATAAAATATAAATAAATTATTAGCTCAATAAAAGAATAATAATAATAATAATAATAATAATATTTATTAGAAAAATTGGGTTGTTACATTCTTCTCCCCTTAAGAAAAATTCATTCCCGAATTTTCAAACAAACTGAGGATAAAGGAAAGAAGATTATTGGGACAAGTGCAATCTTACTCCTCCAGCTATGCAGAGATTGGTAAAATATCTTATTCTTCAAACTCTTCGTATATTATAGATGACATTCTACTGCTCTCTGATTTTTACTGTAGTGTCCTAACTATTATCATTTCTTCCTAGAGGGCTTTTATCTTGTAACTATTCATTGGCCATTTTTCTAACATTTCAAGTATTCGCTATACCTCATTGCTCTTGACTTGATGTCTCATAACTTCAATCAATTTGGTGGTTAGCTTGTGCCCTAACACGTCTCTTAGTAATTTTTGTCCTTATTCTTCCTTTTCAACAATTTATGTTTCCTAAGGACATAACTTATGTTCCTTATCCTAAGACATCCTATGAGTAGCTTTCCTGTATCACCTAACTTAGGCATCTTGTTCGAGATCTTTACTCGTTTGGTGACCTCAGTGGTCAACACCTGTGCATCCCTTATAATACTCAAAATTCCCAATTTACTTTGAGTCATAACTAAGGTACTTAGACCGACCTCTATCCATCTTATGTAACTAGTTAGGTAGAGTTCCCTCCAAGGGCCAAGTGTACTACTTATCAACATTGGAAAGTGAATTGGGTCTCTTCTCTTATTTAACAAAAGTGTTTATTTTTCCTGACAACTCAGTCCATGCGACTTTATCATTTCCCACTCCTTCTCTGGAATGGGAATATCCTGACTTCTTCCTAAAGCTTCTTATTGTGTGATGTACTTTCTGACACATGGCACTTAGTTCGAGGCTCTACTACTCCCTTAATTTATAATCTCACTATAACTTGTTTTCAACATCTCTTAGTGTGTCCCTAAGATACTTGTTCCTTCTTATTCTCATCATTGTAATCAACTCTGCCAAGCTTTCTTCCTGTCTTTTGGATCTTATCCACTTTCTTTTCTTATTTCTACTATTGTTGATATCTTTTTAATCTGCTGTACTTATTCCTTATCCTTAGTCCTGTCTCACCCTTATATCTTTTTCCTTCAAGGATGTCCATCCCATCATCAATTTTAACCTTCTTTTTATTTCTTAGTCCTATCTTGATTACTAGTTCCATTACTTTTGGAATTCTAACCTTACGATTGGCTCCTATCAGCACATGTAACACCCTCACTGTAGCCATTCTGTACATTCTAGTGTTCAGATGATCAGTGTCGGTCTGGACAGCTAAAACGTCTGGAAAAATATTTAGACTAGCGTGAGGAGTCATAAATAACTCAAATAATAATAAGAAAAATTTAGTAAAAATTTTAGAAATAAAATACAACAAAGTTAAATGAGCCGGTGCTGTAGCGATGGGTAACCTAGGGGAAGTTGCTGTCTTCACAGCTAAAAGCCTTAAACCCAGGAGAAAATTCATGAAATAATTTATGGGACTCCAGGGAGGAGTTATTAAGGTTTCTATGCCAACAGATTGATAAGAAAATGCAAGGACAATTAAATCAGTCAGTACAGACAAATTTAGCTCATTAAACTAAACAAAGGGCATTTTGGTCATTTTACCTTTAGAGACGGTTTTTGACCGACATGTCCATTTAAGTACGTGAATTATATAACCTCAAATATGAATTAATATTGGTGAGGAAATAATTAAAAATGAGTAAAAGAAATGAGAAAAGAATTAAAATTAAATTTAAATTAATACATAAGCAATGATGTCATAAATCTTAAAAATTAAAATTTGCCAATAAATAAATTCTAACCAATGGGAATTTGCCAAGCCTTTTAAAAGGATAAAAGCTAAATAAATTGGGATAAAAATTAAATAAATTGGGATAAAAATTAAAAAGAAAATCAGACCATTTGCCTTCTTCAACCAGCCGGCTAGCCACTCCCTCTCTACCTCCATTAGAGCTCTTTCATCTCTCTCTTGCCAAACTTCAATTTTTCCACCATAAAACCCTAGACTCCCTTCACTAAAACTCTTCCTTGCACCTTGAATGACCTCTAGGCAGCAAAAGGAAGATTTGGAAACTTGGAAGAGTGATCAATTGAGGTTAGTGTCTAACTCCTTTTCTCTTTTCTTCAAATTTCTTGTTAGAATGATAATTTGAGCTAGGATATGTGAAATTCCATCAAAAATAAACATGTTAAAGCATCACCCATTTTCGGCAGCCATGGACTTGTTATGGTTTTGATGATTTCTTTGGATTAAATGAGTGAATAGGCTGCCCTTGATATGATTGTATCACTTAAAACATTAATTTATGAGTTTAGTGCAAGAATTTGAAACTTTGCAATTTTAGGGCTAGGGTTTGAAACTCAAATATGGGGGTAGATGCAATTGAACACAAAATGATGTTGTAATGGTCATTTAGTGACCATTTAGTGTAGTTTGAATTGAAAATGGAGTGATTGGTGACATTAACTAATGTAAAGAATTAGACTGCCTTAAGTGTACATTCTGGACCCTTTGAGTCTAGTGTGCTCTTGGGGTTATAACTCAAGTTATGTAACTCCAATTGGTGTAAGACCAATTGTAAGTTAAACTAGACATAAAATGCAACAACTTTGAAGAAGAAACCTATCCCAGAAAACCAAACTATGTGGCCCTAAAAATTGACCTAATCCGGGTAACACACATTCTGCCCTGGGCAAAATGACCAAATGAACAGTGTTTATTCATTTGGTCATAACTCAGTGTAGAAAGGTCCAATTGACCTGAAATTTATATCAATGGAAAGCTTAGGCAATTTAGAACAACTTTCATGTGGAACACAAACTCAAATTCTGGACTTAACTAAATGAAATTGCTAGCCAAATTTGGACTACCAAATCTGGCAGAACCAAAAATTGCCCAGAAATTCTGGGTAAAGGCAATCCAACCAGTTATGGTGTAATAGCCATAACTTGAGCTAGAAAACTCCAAATAGGCTGATTCAAAAAGTGTAATATAACTAGACACAATAAGGAACAACTTTGATTAAGAACATTTGGCCAAATTCTCACTGTAGAATGGCCTAATGGAACAGTGAACTTTAACACCCAAAACTGAAAATTTTGATTTAATTCCTATTGATTGGAAATGTTGATTGGCAACAAATGCCAACACTTTTGTGAACCAAAATGTGGTAAATCTATGTGATTAAAACTCATGTAACTATTATATATGAGAAAGTCAATATTTTGACTTAAATGACCAAATGAATAGTAACCTTACATGTTAAGTACAAATATTCAAGAAATAACTTTGTAATATGCCCTAGTAGGCCTAATGTGATTGGTTTGGATAGGTTGGCATACCAATAGGGTTTTGATAGCAGTACTGCATATGGCTTCATGCCATTCTATGATATGATAGCCTATGGCTATACTGATTATGATGTTATACTTGGCTTTATGCCTTATTGCTTTTATGGCTTTATGCCTTATTGCTTTTATGGCTTATTAGCCATTCTGTCTGCACACCGGGAGACACATTGTGATCGATGGTGTGACGGCCCGAGGTACCTGGTACCCAGTCATAGTTTACCCGTTTATTCAGTCTGGTCAATTTGTATAGGTTACTTGGGCATGAAAAAGTATAAATGTAATTGAATTAATTATTAAAGGAAGTAAGGAAATTAAATTTCAAGATAAAGAACAAGAATGATTACAATAAAAAGAGGCTCAAAATCATCAAGAAAACAATTAATAAAATGCTAGAAAGAGTTAATATTATAAGATGTAATTAGCCTTTGACTAAATAATAAGTTAGTAATTATTTATTTCTTATAAGCACAATAACTAGGAAATTTTTACTTTTATTTGCATATTATATTTTCTTCTTTATTGGCACCACTAAGCTTTATGCTTAGCGCATCGCTTTTGCAACGCGTAGGTACTGAAGATTTGGACAGAGAGCCCAGTAAACCACAAACTGGGTGAGGCCGTTCACAGTTCCACATAGTGTCCGTGTCACCTTACAGACTACAGTGCATTGGTAGGATACTAGGTCCCATTTTGGTATTTTATACTATTTGTACCGTTTGTAATCAAACTTTTATTTTCTCATGTATAAATTGAAACTTATGTACTATAATTTGGTATGAATGTCGATATTTGTAAATTTGTGTTTATAAATGAAATGTACATGATTATGATGTTAAATGAATAAATGACAAATGAAATAAGAAATTGTTGAAAATTGATGTGACAATTGGGAGTTGTGGAATAGAATGACTATTGGAAGTGTTTTTCACAAGTTCTAAAGAACTGTTTTCTCCATTTTTAGCTGGTACTTTGCCGAATTTTCTATAAAATTTTTGGAACCTCAAATAAATTTAAAATTTCAATAAATGACTTAAATGAGTTAAATTTCACTTCATAACCATGAAGAAATAAATTAAGGAAAGATAAAATAATTGAGATTAAAAAAAAATGGTGTTCCGGTATACTGTGTGACATATCTTACTCGGCTATATTATAGACGGGTAAGGGGTGTCACAACAAACCTTTCACATTATGTAATACTTGTAATTGACCCTAGAAAATTCTTCTTGTATCTCTTCCCCAACTTGACCATTAGAACATTACCATTCCTTATCACCCTCAGTAGGAACTCGTTCATCCTGGTTATATAGAAGCCCCAGAATCTATAAGTTCCATCTGAACTAATATGGCTGTGGGAAATGTGTGCTAGGCATTAATTCCAATCAAGATACTTCATGTGTTCATTCTCTTTAATATAACCACATTTATTGCCCATAGCTTTCCAAACTTCAGCCTCAACTTTTTCCATTAGTAATAATTTCATCTATTGAAACTCATCCATAAATAGTACTTCCTCTAGCTCATAGTTTAAAACAGTTGCAAGCTGGTAGCTAACTTAATTTAACTCCTGTCACTATTCTGATCATCCTTTCATACTTAATATTAGGTATGCACTTATCGTCATCCTCATATCAGGAGATTGTATAAGAGTTGTATGAATTGGTGCCTACCAAACTCTCAAATAACTATGTCTCCTTGACTCAGTCTTTGTTCCTCATACAACCCTCTAGAACCAAAAGCAGGAACTAAACTTGAAGAGAAAGAAAAATATCCTCTTATAGTAAATTAAGCCCGATTGTCCATATAATAACGTTTACTTATGTTTCTTGGTCTTTCTCTTCAAATCTCATCATCTCTTAGCACAATTATGCTCTACCTATAAGGTATCATCTGCATGAACCCTTTACCGTACCATTGTCCTTCTAACATAATATTTTATAATTTATTAACTTTACTTATACTCGATCTATGATTCATACCTATCATCATTTATATTGTGCCCTTAACTTTTGTTGAATCCTAAAAGATTTATCTCACTAATAGATTCTTTTAGCACTAATTCCACCCTTACCTATAGTCATTAATTTGATCCTTGAACTTTCTAATGGTTTATAACCACCTATACTTGTCGCTTTTTGTTCTACCACTACTGTTGTTCTGTCATTATTGCTTCACTGCAAAGTGATTCTGTCGATCACACTAAAAACATTTGCCTGACATTCATAACAAGCCTCTAACTGCTTTCTCACTATCTCAAAAGTCTAACCTAAAGCTTATGTGTCATTATCTATAATTCTTTCCTCTCATCATACCTATTTGATCCATTAGATTGATTTTTATTCAACTTACTACTTACTAGCTTCTTTTCTCTGCCTGATTAAATAGTTCATAATACCATTGCAAGCCTCCTAGCTTTTGCTCATTATTATTGTATTCCTCGCCTAATCTTTTTTATACTGTTAACACGTTAAAGGAATCTTGCCCCATTGCTATTCACTTCACTTTAGGAATAGGGAGTAGATAGAGTATGATCCAATCATACCACTCCAAGCTCTATATTCTAGCCCTTGGCACTACCTCCACTACATCATGCTATGAGTATCACATTACTAGATTTCATACCTCCATCCTTCTCATTCACCTTGCCAAGAATAACACTTAGCCTACCCTATATCTTAAGTTTGTTCCTTTTATTCTGCACCCTTCAGGCTGTCCTTTCATTTATTTCTTTTATTTTACTCAAAATAGAACTTGACTATTCTATCTTTGGTTCCATTCTTCTTCCTAACATGACAGCTGTACTTGCTAACTGTATCTTTCAGAGTCTCTACCAGGTTATCACATATCTATGCTACTCAGATTTGGTCCTTTGACCACTCTAGCTAGTACTTCCACTGGCATTTAGATTATATTGTATCTGCAATCAATTGTCCAAATTTTTATTCTGTACTTTCTCTATCCACTGGCCTTCTGTGATTTATATTCGCTAATTTATTACCCTTAACACTATTATAATTAGATTATACTATTGTTTTGAACAATATAAAGTTAGAAAGGAACTCAGAAAATTACAGTCATACATTTATTGTGTGATCTCTATTCTTATCCTTTAGCCTACATAATACCTTTACTACCTCAAGAACTGGTTATGCAGTAATTTTATTATTATTATTATTATTATTATTATTATTATTATTATTATTATTATTATTATTATTATATGTTTATTCAATTAGCCAAAACTTAAGATACTGGGCACTCAAACCCGTCATTCAATTCAAAGGCTTTACATCCACCATGATCTAATCATTTATGGTTCATATAATGGAACTTGTATCCTCTCCAGGATACCCAAACTAACTACTCTCTACCACACTCTACAGTCCCATCTGGGGCACTATTTGTTAGTCACCATCATTAGTAATAAACCCCTATCTCTCTTGAAAGAATGAGACCACTATATGTCATAACTGACTGTGAAAAAGGTACTACATCTACCACCTTGCCACAACCACGTCTGGTTATCTGCTCTCTTATCATACTGCAAACCCCTTAAAGCGTCATTTCATAGGCTATGAACATCATCCATAGCATCCTGTCTCCTTTAGGGGAGAAAAATCGTACCCTGCGCCTTGCTACTACACAAAGAAGATATTGTTTTTCACTAAACTTTAGGAAAAAGGCCCATTGCAATGCCAAAACTATCTAAGACCCTATATAAAAGACCAAATGGCCTCACCCTATACGTGTTACCTTTAATTTATGACTATACTGAAACCTCTAGTCTTTCAGCATTTCCTGATGTAACTGTAGCTCATTTTAGGGTAACTGAGTCACTAACTCTAGCTACCTTACAACTGTGACCCTTTGATATTCTAGCTCTAGAGTTTTAAATCTCTACCTAGGATTTCCAAACTCTTTTGCAGTAATAGAACCCTGTTCTGGCATAACTGTATCAAAACAGAGACTGTCTGCAAACATCCTTAGCATGAGCACTACAGGGAAGCATGCAGCTCTACACAATAATTTCATATTGGTACTGTAATCTGCAGCTTACAGCAAAAATATCGAGAACATTGTATAGTTACTACGGTACGTTCCACACACTAGATTTCCTAAATCTCTTATCTCTCTTGAGTTCATTAATACTATACATTTACTTTGATGGGGTATCCACTGATGACTACTAGTAGTAGTACCCTCACTCCCATCTAAAGCAACTATATTGCCAAAAATCACCTTTATGTCCTCGTACCTTACACCACGTAGGCACGATACTTAAACCCATACTGACAGAAACATAGCATTTCTTGGAGTACGTATCCTCATGGCAGACCTCAACATGTCTGCTAACTCTATTTCACATTTCTATGTACTCCATGAAAATCAAGACACTAACTGAGGCACTCTTATATTACTCGAGGTATAACGCAAAATCTAGAAACAAGGATTTACAAAAAAAGATGAAACAGGATCCTATGCTCCGCATGTGACCTCCTAACAAGACTTCTTTTTACACTACCAATTATATTATTTCCCATGAATCTAAAGCCTAAGCTCTGAAACCACATTTGTCACGACCCAACCTATGGGCCGGACTGGCACTAGGACCTGGGCCAGCATAAAGCCCCAAGGCCCGTAGTAAGCCTTATTGTTTCCAAATCCATAACCAAGGCCCAAAAACTTAGGCCCAACATGTAAATAAAATTAAATAAAATAAAATATTTTTATTCGGGTCAATCCAACCAGATAACTTTCAAAAATTGAAGTCAGGGGAGCCCTGCTCTAACCTGATACCATCACTTATAAATTGTTTAAATATCATACAAATCTTTATTTATTAATCTCAAGAATTTAAATTAATACGATTTCTAGCAGGATCCATACTACTACTAACACATGCGGAGTTCTAGATTTTAAATTTAGAAAAATAATAAAATAATTAAATAACCAATGTTAAACTTGTAAGGAAGAAAGCAGGTTGCTCTGTAAAAGAACTCCTCCTGTAGCCTGGAAAAATAGGTGAACAAGAATGAGCGTTTGACTCAGAGAGTAAAATATCAATTTTAACTACAATTTCTATAGCTACCTAGAGCTAATGCATCCTAAAGAGTGGAATGCAACACCATCAAAATTTCCATACAAACCACATCAGAATATCAAAAAGGTAAATTTGGAGCACTCACGCACCCATATAATATTCAAACAGTACATATATGAGAGCTGATCCCCTATACAGCTCTCTTAATCTAACCTTTGCCAGCGAGTGTCTCTCAAGCCGGATTTTCGCTTAATAAACCAAATGTGGGGGCCAGCGAGTGTCTCTCAAGCCGTGCCTACCCTGACTTATCCATAAAGGACCAGGTCCCAGCGAGTGTCTCTCAAGCCGCGTCTACCCGTCCTATCCATATCCAATACCACACACCACATGCACACCAACGCACTCACACTACTCTAAATTACTATAAATAACATCCACGGCACTTCATCAATTAAGAATGCAATATAAAATGTGCCTAGGGTTTAGCTACATAGAGATATATTTATAAGTGATGCATGGGCATGCTTGAAGATATAATAATATTGAAATTATAATTAAAATTAATATTTTACTCAAAGACGTGAACTGAGGTCACAGTGGCGACTAGGCGGAGGAGGAAGGCTGTTCCAGCCCACTTGACAATTTCATTACAATTATTTAATATATTCGACTCAACACAAGATTAAAAAGAACCAAAGACATCCTAAGTCATATCGAAAATCTAGCAGAGTCTTTCCTATACCTAGGACCTACTAAACCTGTAAAAGGGTTCAAAATACACTTCCATATCCACAAATCACACAATCTCAATACAATCACATCACATGGCCCCTCCTGGGCCCGTCCAAACAGTCAACAACCACAATTTGAAAAATTACAATTTAGCCCCTATAACTAGCCTTTTTGCAAAAACTACCCAAACGAGCTCTAAAAATTTTAAAATTTTACCCCGCGGTTCTTAAATGCAAAAGGAATTATAATTTTCTAATCACCCATGAATATTTTATGAATTTTATTCTAACCCAGTATAAGGCTAAATTTGAGCAACGTAGAGTTCGGATTTACCTATGCCAAATCTGACACCTAAAACGTGTCCAGAACATCTAAAAATGCTAAGATTGACTATAATATTGACCAAGTTCTGAGACAAGTCGCTGAGCAGTCAGATCTGACTGAAAATGCGGTCCTCGTGCCGATGACCTATCCTCGATCCGATTGCACCTAAATTAAGTCCAAATTTTGTTAATAATTATCATAAAATTATTTTTAAATTTTAGGAATTGAAAAAGTTTGAAAATCTCACCAAGCGATCTGGACCGTCAATTTATCGCCTTTTTCAAATGGTGTCCGACCGGAGCAGAACCAGTCCTATCTCAAAGATTTCGCCGTCCTGAGTCTATCGGTGGCCTCAGATCTCCTATCTGACGGTCGGTTGACCGAAAACTTACCAGAAAGCCCACTGCCCAATTTTCTCTCTCCTCTTTCTCTCTCTTCGAAACTCATCGGAAACCTCCATGGAACGGAGCAGCGCCGGTCGGGATAGGAAGCCTGTGGTCCCAGGAGTCGAGCGCCACCCTCCACTGGCTGGAAAGTCATCGGAAATCACCAGAATTGCGCCTGAAAGGATGCGGCTGCTGTGCGCGTCGAGGCCTCCATTCACCGCCGTTCACTGTCCATGGGGGTTGCTGGTGCCGCTGGGGACTGCTGGAAGCTCACCGGACCTTTGCAAACCGTCGCCCGCCACTGGGTCGGCCGGAGACGCAGTGAACGGAAAGGGAGAGGGAGAGAGATGGGAGGAAGAGAGAGAGTCAGAAGGGGGGGCTGTTTGCAAAAATTTTTTTAAAACTCCGCTCTTTTTTTTTTTAACTTTTAATTATATTGAAATCTCTAAACTTTTCTTGTTTGTTCACATAGGTCCCTAATCTCCCTTTAATACATTTAAATTGAGAATAATAACAATGTTAATAATAATAATAATAATAATAATAATAATAATAATAATAATAATAATAATAATAATAATGAAATTAATGACCACTAAATTAATTGTTAATAATACAAAATAATATTTTATTAAACATTTAATACGGATGTTTAAAACTAGTCATATAAATAAATAATAATGATAAAAATAAATATAATAATAATGATAATGATAAAAATAATAATACATATAAAAATAATGCCCATTTAACAAAAATTACCATTATAAAAATATTAATTTAAATTTATGAATAAAATATAAATAAATTATTAGCTCAATAAAAGAAAAATAATAATAATAATATTTATTAGAAAAATTGGGTTGTTACAATATATGAAGGAGCAACTACTATTGTGTGCACGGTTGGAGGGGATACAAGAGATTTTTCTATCTCAGTTGGATTACACTAAGGTTTAGCTGTGAACCCTCACCTTTTAACATTAGTTCTAGATGAATTGACAAAACATATACAAGAGAGTATCCTTTGGTGCATGATGTTTGCAGATGATATAGTTCTGATAGATGAGAAGCGAGAAGGAGTCAATAGAAAGTTAAAGGTTTGGATAAGTACTTTAGAGTTAAAGAGTTTTAAGTTAAGTAGAACGAAGACAGAATACATAAATTCCAAGTTCAGTGAAGGCCGAACTGATGATAAGGAAGGAGTTAGTTTGGATAGAGTAGTATTGCCCTAAAGCAATCACTTTAAATATATCGGCTCAATCCTTCAAGTAGATGGAGGATGTGAGGAGGATGTTAGTCATAGGATTAAAGCCAGATGGTTGAAGTGGAGACGTATCACAGAAGTTTTATGTGATCGCAAGATTCCTAATAAGTTAAAAGGAAAATTTTACCGTACAGCCATACGACCGACCATGTTATATGGTAGTGAGTGTTAGGCAATGAATGAGCCATATGTGTCTAAGATGAGAGTTGTGAAGATGAAAATGTTAAGGTGAATGAGTGGTTATACTAGATTAGATAAAATCTGTAATGAGAGTATTAAAGAAAAGGTAGGAGTGGTGTCAATTGAGAATAAGTTGAAAGAAGAGAGATTGAGGTGATTTGGTCATGTGAAGCGTAGATATACGGAAGCTTCAATTAGACAAGTAGAACACATTCAGTTAGAGGATAAAAAGAAAAGAAAAGGCAGACCCAAATTGACTTAGAGGAGAATAGTACAATATGACCTAGAAGCATTACACATTTTCTAGGATTTAACTCAAAATCGTTTAGAGTGGAGAAAGAGAATCTATGTAGCTGACCCTAATAAATTTTTGGGACAAAGGCTAATTGTTGTTGTTCTTATTTTGTGGCTTAGAACTCACCAAGTAGCCCACTGAGCTTTCGTTGAACAATAAAATGAAATTTTTGACAAAACAGAGATTCAGTAACAGAAGTTTCAATGTTTCATATAATCCTTTAAGGGCCACAATGATGATAATATTCCAACATATTCTATCTGCATTTTTTCCGTATATGCACCAGTAATTTAGGCCACTGAGCTCTGCCTTTTTTTTTCCTATTCTTTTGTAGTTTGACTTGTTAGAATGTTCCGGCCTGGTTGAAGGCCCCAATCCTTTGACCGGGTTTAATCTCGAGTTTAACTGGAATCAATTCTGATTCCAGACCAGGTCTGGTCCTAGGTTTTTTTTTTTTTTTTTTTTTTAATTGGTCTTGGGCCTATTATCTTGTTTTTACATCATTGTGGAATTGAGAGCTTGTAATTCAGCCCATCTTTATATACTTTCTCTCTGCCCCAAGTTTCAGATTCAAGCACAAGATATACTACTCTGCAAGCAACCAGGTCCAGAGCTTTTATTTTTAGACTCCGCTTAACTTGTGTATGAAAAAAAAATTATTTAATATATATAAATAAAAGATAAATAAAATATAAAAAAAATGTTATTGTAGTAATTTTTGAAATATTATTATTAAAATTCTTAAATTTTAAAACTCGAGGAGGCTTCAGCAAACAAGTTGGAAAAACTGACAGAGAGCAACAGTTAATTGTTCCAACTGAAGTTCTCAACCAATTTCTAATTGAGCAAGGATACTATAGGGACTTTACTGCATTCGATGGAAATGGAGTTCAATGGGAAATCATGATAGCCATTCGTCATATTGGTAAATATGATAAACCATTTCTTCCCCACCATGTTAGCATAAATTTGTGGTGGCCGATGGTGTCTCCGGGGATGATAGAGACTATGGAGTAGTAGAAAGATGAGCCTGACAAGATGCAAGTTAGAGACCTGAGAAGAAATCCCTCCTTTTACTAGCTGGTCAACCAGTTCGGGAACAAGTATGAGATAGTTATTGAACCAACTTTGGAGGGAATGAGGCTGGCTCTAATCAATGCAAAGGGACCCTTGATCACCAATGGTTCAAGTAGCAACATCTGATTAAGCCGCCTCCTTCAAAGCCACAGGGGCCCTACTAGATTAGCCCGCCGTAGCCTCTCCCCTGTCGCACACCTGTGGGGTTCTTTAACATGCGAACGAGACAACGACCTTTTTGCCCTTGTCAAGTATTATCTAACTATTTTAATCCCATTTAGATGGTTAAAAATCAAGACATACGCATATGGAGATTTGCTTAAAATTAACTCGTGAACGCTGTCTTGCAGAAGAATGTGATAGCTGAAGTCAGGACCGGATGAAAGCGCATTTTTGGAATTCCATCTTCCACATGCACTTGGAAGACTCGTAAGCAAATGAATTTATTCATCGCATCTATATGGTACAGTCACACAATTTCAAAAACACAATCACAAAGTACAAACGCAATTACAAGATACAATGTCCCACATCAAAACACACTTAAATAAATCTATTTCCAACACCATAACAACCAAACACAGGTTGTTGAGCACGACCGTTCTTTGTAAATCAAAAAAGAAAAGTGAAAGAGGCTAAAATCAGTTCTAGAGTGGACACCAGCCATTATAACCCCTACCCATCGACTCTCAATACTAACAAAAGTAAAATAACACAGCATAGCATGCATGCATAGCCAAGCACCTAAACCAAGACACAGTGGATAGATAATAATCCCTTTGGAGCTAGTTACCGTCTTGAAAGCCTCAAGACTGAAGCTAGGCAGGTGTCCTTGGTTGAGATGTTGAAGCTTGGTTGTCAACCTTTTCGACCTCTTTCCAAACCTTCTTACCCATGAGTAAGAAAGCTTTTCTCATGGCTCGAACTTGTATCTTACGAGCTATGTCGTGTTTCCTTATATAGAAGATCACCGCATCATCAGCACGAAGGCCAAATTCTTGCACGAATGGATGCCACGAGCCTGGGGGAATCGTTGGTTTCTTGTACCTAGAAGGTTTACCACGATCAGTCTTGCGAGTGGCTAGTGGAAACTTCCATTGCTTTCCATTCTGATCGAATGAAATGATTAAGTCACCCACAATCAGTTTCTTGTCGTCGCCGAGGGCTTCGGTAGGAACCAGCAACTGATGTCGAAGATCAGTTTTCGTCGTGAGACGCTTGCTAAGCAGTACCTCAAAGAATTTTTCATCCAAGTGGATGATGCCCTTCATTTTTTTTCAAGAAATTAAATACTGATTTCTATAACTATAGGTAGCAGCTAGAATATGCAATATGCAAGAAGTTTCAGATAGAGAAAACTCTTGATAACTGCCATATTCATAGCTAGAGAGAGAAAAGTTAACATTTCCTTGCCGTACCGCCGACAACCGACATCTACTAATGGACATTTTTGCCCACTTGCCCAAAATTTCTCACATGTTTTTGTCTATCTTTCATAATTTTCAAAATAAAAGAAAATTTAAAGTGGAAAATAATTGAATAGAGAATGATGCATTGTAGCTTTCACATTGGCTGCTTGCAAGTAGAACAACATAAATTTGTCAAACGGATCGGGTTAAAGTTAGAATTCAGAAAGATTATTTTGTAGGCAATTCCTAAAGAAAGATTATTAGCTAATTTGTTAAAAGAAAAAAGAGACTATTTGTTAAATTTATTGCTTCCCTTTCACATTTTGTAATTAAAAGGTTCAATTTTAATTGACTAATAAAATTAATTGGATCTGTTTGATATTATTATTATTAAAATGTATTTTAATTATAAAAATTTTAGGTTCACTATCTAATAACATAAATAGATTCTAATCTAACTTGAGATGATGTGACCTCTGTAGACTATAGCGATGGTTGTGTTCCCACATTACATTTTAATGATGAGAGAACTCTAGAAATTATGAAAATATTGAATCAATATTAACTAGCTACAAAAGTTTTTGGTTATATAATAGTTTAATAATAAATCCCTTTTCTATAAAAATTTTTGTTAATATATATAAGGGGAAGCATAATGATTGAAAATAAATTTTCAATGATTCAGCATCTCGTTGCAGTTAGCCTCTTAATATGGTTGATAATGATGGTTAGGCTTTGTTCTTTTTTCATATTGTGACAGTGACTGCGCATGTGCATTATGTAAACTTTATGTTCTGTTGTGCTTGTTTGCAGGTGCTAGCTAGAGATTTGAAAAGGTACGTAGCTGAACAAATTAATCTGATTGGCCTATGATAGAAACTGACCAAACTTAGACCACCTATGTCACGACCTATGGCAAGACTGGGGGGCGGCAGTAAAGCCGTGGCCCGTAGTTCTAACTATTCATTAACCCAACTCTAAGGCCCATTTGGGCCCAATATCAAGAAAACAAGCGGACAAGTCGGCCATAAAATGGACTTACCAACGGGAGTTTCGACTCACCCGACCTGTAAACACAATATATAGTCAATTGGGGAGCTCAGCTCACCCTCCACATACTCATCAACATAATAATAAATGGGAGCTCAGCTCCCTCATCCAATCCATCAAACATGCATAGTATATTAAGTTTACAGGTCCCAAAATAATAATTTAGTTTACAGACCCAAATCAAATAAACATTTCTAACACATGCGGAAATTCTAAGATTTAACAAGTTTATACAAACAGTAATAATTGACTGCGAGGAGAAAGCGAGTTAACCTCAAAAATATCCTCCGTGGCTGTAAAAATTTTTGAACAGGAGTGAGCGTTCGACTCAGAGAGTAAAATATCAATTTTAACCATAATCCCTATAACTATCTAAAACTAATGCACCCTGTAGAGTGAAATGCAACATCAACAACATTTTCACATCATAACATCAAAAAGGTAATTTGGAGCACTCACACACCCTGTAGTATCAATCATAACATATGGGGTGATCCCCTATCGACTCTCTTAAATCCAACTGGTGCGGTAATTACTCAAGCTCGGACTTCCACTTAATAACCAAATCGAGGGTCCGAATTACTCAAGCCGTGACTACCCCTCGAAAGATCGGGTCCCAATGAATTACTCAAGCCGTGACTACCCGTCCTATCCATAGTCCACACCACATCACACGCACGCCAACGCACGCTGCGCTCCAAATTACCACAACAACATCCATGGCACATCAACAGTTATGAATGCAACATAAATCGTGCCTAGAGTTTAACTACATAAATATATGCATATAAGTGATGCATGGGCATGCTTGAACATATAATAATATCGAAATTACAATTAAAATTAATATTCTACTCACAGACTTGACGACAATCACTTTGTGGCGGTGGCGGAGGAAGAAGGTCATCGGCCACACGACAATTTTTATTACAATCATTTAATAAATTTGACTCAATACAAACAAAGAAAAAGACCAATACGTCCTAAGTCGTGCCGAAAATCCGGCAGAGTCTCCCCTATACCTAGGACCTACCCAACCTGCAAAAGGGTTCAAAACACACTTCTATACTCACAATCCATATATCCACAGTTCAATCATATCACACAGCCCCTCATGGGCCCATTAAATCAATCATCCATCACAATACGCAAAATTTCAATTTAGTCCTTATTATTGATCATTTTTGCAAAAACTGCCCAAACAAGCTCTAAAAATTATAAAACTTTGCCCCGCGGTCCTTAGCAATATTACTAAGCTATTGCAAAAAGAATCGTAATTTTCTAAGCTACCACGAATATTTTATGGATTTTTAATCCTATTTAAGCACTAGAAAATTACGAAAAAGCAAAATTCGGGTTTACCTTTGCCGATTCCGACTTGAGAACGCTGGGATGCCCGACAATGGTGGGGTAGCTAAAACCTCGATCCAATTCGGAGACTTTTCCAGTGGTAGTTCGCCGGAAATTCTGCATCCGGACAACTGTCGAATTTTTGCGAATTGAGGAAACCTACACGAAGCCCAATAATAATATATAAAAAATCAGGGGTGTTACAACCTATATACTATTCAACTATTATTATTAAGAAAAGAGCAAGGGTTTAGCAGATTTTGTAGCATACATTGTCAAATGGAATCTTGATACCCTTGATATTTCATTTCATTGGACACAGATATCAGAAGCAAGCAAATCCAAACAATGAATCTCAAATCACCCTTTCTTTTCTTGGTCATCACAAGAAAACAAGAAAAATGGGGCAAGTTGTCCATAGGGCGTGTGAAATCTGTAGAATGAGATATATATTCTGTTCTTCTTATTTTATGCTGTAGAACTCACCAAGTAGCCCACAGAGCTTTCGTTGAACAAGAAAATGAAATTTTTGACAAAACAAGAGATTCAGTAACAGAAGTTTCAATGTTTCATATAATCCTTTAAGGGCCACAATGATTAAAATGTTGCAACACATTCTGTCTGCTGTTTTTCTGTATATGGACCAACAATTTAGCCCACTGACTTCTTTTTTTTTCTTCTCTTTTGTATTTTAACTTGAATTAATGCTAGAATATAGTTGCATTTTACTGGCAGAATCCATTTCAAAATAAATTCATGTTTCTTGTTTGCTTTTGAGGACCAAAATGAATTAATAATGAAATTCATCATTCACAAATAAAAATAAGTATTTACAGCAAATCTTATGAGCACTTGGCGGCTGGGCCTTACACCAGGTTGGTTTTTTATTATTATTTTAATTGGTCTTGGGCCTATTATCTTGTTTTTACTTCATTATGGAATTGGGAGCTTGTAAATCAGCCCATCTTTATATACTTCTCTCTCCGCCCCCAGTTTCAGATTCAAGCACAATAGAAACTACTCTGCAGGCAACCAGGTCCAGAGCTATATAAGAGATCAAATGAAGATTTGATTTGAACCACCAAGGGTTATCTAAGATGAATAATATTCTCCAAAGTTGGGGTTCTTCTCTTTCACTATGTTCAGCATCATTCTCTTCAAATTAACTGGGAAGAGTAGCCTTTCTCAGCTGCCTTCGTCCTAAAGTTATTGGATCAGTGGAAGGTTGACTAGAGTTTAAATGGGATAGCCTGTCAAAAACACTCCAATAATAGTAGCTCAGCAATTTCAATTATCCTTAAACCCAGGACAAAAGGGCATTTACACAAATCAATAGTCAGAACCAGAAGCAGCATTACAAGTTCTTTCCTCACCATCATTCATCAAAAATATTATAAAGGAAGACATGAACTCCGTTGAACAGATTTTGCAAGAATCATTACAAATTATGCATTATCCAACAGGCACTCAAGATCCTTCACTACATTTGAACATGAGGGCCCAAAATATGGAATCGCTTTTAAGTTATTACCACCACCGGTAAGTCATCTTGCCTGAAAACGTGATTTCCGGCAGTGACTACCAGGTGCACGTGAAGATCTTAATTTCTCAAATGCAAAGGGTGCAAGAAACGGTGGAAAAACAAATTGTGCAAATCAGGCAGAGAGATGGGGTGAAGCCGAGTTCCACTCAAGGAGAATGTCGTGGTGTGACTTGAAATTTTGGTTATATTTTGATGATCTGAATTATAATTCGACTTAAGAAGTTTGCAGTGCGAAATATTTTGTGAAGTGTAATAAGCCAAAAGCCAATACAATTTAATATTTTATTTATTTATGTAATTTTAATTAAAATTTAACATTAAGATTTCAATATGTTGTAAACGATTGTAATACCATTAAATTAAAAATTATTAATTTTAAAAGAATTATTAAAATATGAAATCGTATTACTTTTTTTTTAAAATAATAAAGTTGGTAATTATATTGTTGATTATTTTATTTTTGTAACATTACAGTGTTACGAGTAAACCTAAATTTTATATATTTCACATTTTTTTAATAATTTTTTTAAAGATATTATGAATAGTATCATAGGATATAAATATTCATGAATAGATTAATTTATAAAAATTGGGATTTTTTTTTTAGATAAAATGGGAAAATTTTAGATGGATATGTAACTACATTAATTACCGAATGATAGCTTTTGCAATCCATGGATATGTAGAAGAATGTAAATTATTAAATACTTTCGATGTATGTGTACTCTTACTCATAGAATTATGATTTTTACACTTTTAATTTAAAAAATAATTGATTTTTTAAAAGAGATTAGTGCATTATTTTTTAATTTATCGAGTGCACTTAATAATTTACCGTAGATGATGCATAGTAAATCCTGCAAATATATTTGACATGATTACCGCAAAAATTACAGCAAAAGTCACCATTAGTATTTTCCAAAAATTCACTCTAATTTTAAGCTTTTTGGGATCGGATTAAATAATAGTCCCTTTAAAATTTTAATATTTTAATTAAAAGTATGTCGAATGTAGGCACGTTTTTAATAAATTCTCATATTTAACTCTCTATTAAATTTTTTAACAAAATTTTAAACAATTGATATTTTTCATTGATTAAATTAAAAAAAAATAATGATATATATTATAAGATCTTAAATTTTTTTAATCAATTAAATTCAAAAAGATTAATAATTCATATTTTTAAAATTACACTTTAAATAATAAAAAAATTTATAAAAATTCAAATTGTGAATGAAGCATACCGCCAATACACTTAAATTTATAAATTGTATCAGTCATTTGCTCTCTTAGGTCTAATAGATTAATCCACTTAGTAAGAATTATATTTTTTTTTATTCCTTATTAATGAGGTTCAACTCTGCTAGTAAAACATTTCCAAATAATAACTTTAATTTGAATGCATCAAAATTATTGAATTAACTTTTAATTATATTATTAATTTTATGAATTATTATCTTTGAATTGTTTCAAAATACATATGAATTAAAATGGAAGGAAGAAAGCTAGTCATTTAATTATTACATGAGATCATGTTTCATATGTTATATATATTCATAGATTGTCTTATTTTTCAACATCTCTCGGACGTCTATGAATGCATCTTTAGTTTGTCCAAATAGAATTTGGCTTGCCATATTTTAAGTTTGCTTTATGATGAAGTAACACAATAAGGTTCGGTTTTAAAAAACTCTAATAGCTATTTGAAAGGGAAAAAAAAAAATTGGAAAGTTGGTTCGAAGCTTTTGCGATCTATGTTTCGAAGCGTGGACTTAAAAAATAAGATGTATGATGAAATTTACCTGTCAAATACATAAATTTTACTTGTTTAGATCTTGAGTTATGATGAACCAAATGTAAGTAAGATTTTATTATTTAGACATATACCTATGTAGCAAAAATCATTAGTATTTTCCAAAATTTGACTCTAATTTTTTGCTTTCTGGGAAGTAAATAGGCCAAAGGAGGGATAGGTATATACAGTAGGTAATTAATAATAGAATCTCCATTCCATGTTATTTATTAAATATTATTTGCTGTCATTGATACTAATAAGAATGAAAGATTTAAGCAAGAATTTTTATCATAAACTTAAAATATAAATATAAGATATTCATATATTTAATAGGTGGGTCTCACTATATCTAGTATTTTAATTTCTTTGTGAATCAGGTTCAAGGAAGAAAAATCTGAATAACCTATTATATATGTTGCACTAATCATGGCCAATTGGCCATTCATGAGCTAAAGACTAGTTAAGATTGAGACACATTAAATTTTTTAGACAAAAGTGAAATTGATGATGAAACTTTAATGGATAATACTTATTTTAGCACAGAAAAGTTAATCTTTTTAGTTAAAAATGATTAGATAAGTTTCTCTTTAATTATTTTTCAGTATTTAAGATTATATTTTTTATAATTAATTATTTTATTTTTATTAATTTTCTGGTGTATATAATAGAAAAGGTTGTACATTAATATTTATTTAGATCACAATATATAATATATGAAAAATATTCTTTTCTATCTAATTTTCAACAAGGCATCAGAGATTATCATGAGTAATTCTCTCAAATATTATTATGTTTGTTCCTCTTCCTTCTTTCTACATTTCCTCAACCCACCACATATCTATTCTTATGAGGTATCAAATTAATATCGAGAGTTGATTATACATGCATATATATGTGTGTGCGAGCACGCACACTTTGAGTTGAGCTTTATTAGATATATAAGGAATACATTTTTAGGACTTGTTTAATTTAGTTGTTGAACATGATTGATAGCTGATTTTAACTGTTACGTCATAATTTTTATATAAGTGTTTGATAAAATTATTTCTATATAAGCATTTGATAAAATAATATTTAGTTGACACAGTTGATATGTAAAATGATTAATAAGGTATGTATTATATTATTTATTTTATTAATAAAATAAACATGTAATTATTAATTTACTACACATTTATAAAAATTAAAAATATATTTTTTTAAAATATAATTAATTTTTTTATGCATATACATTTTTTATCATATAAAAATGACCTTAACTACTTAAATTATAATTTATAATATTTTTATATTTATCTATTATTTTTTGTAATTTTAAATAATTTAATAACATAAAAAATTAACATGAAAATATAAAAATTTTGTAATTAATAAATTGTATAAGAATAATAGTCTAAATAAAAAATTAAATTAAATTAGCCGCTAACTAATAAAAAATGCTCCAAAAATAAATTTAATGAAATCGACACCGATTAACACTAGAATTCGTTATCAGCAACTAATTCATAATTTTTACCAACATAAATGGAATAATTGCTGGTAGGAAACCACCATAAGTTGTTATTAACGTTTCTCAATAAGAAGAAAGGAGTTGTATGTATGCTTCAAATGATACAAATCTTACAAATAATATAATATTATACGTCAAAGCCAGAAAAGACATACGCTAGAGCAAAGAACGGCAATGCTTCAAATGATATCACCACCATAGAGATCAGAGAGGACCCACGATCGAGTGTTACAGCCACTAGCAATCATTTGCTTCTTATTCTCTTGCAAGTCTTAGATCCACCACGTCTTACTCTCAACGTCATAATGGTATCTAATTAATTTGCTTAAAAAAATTTTAATTATAATCTCAGAAGACAATTCCAAAAACTACTTCCAAATCCAATAAAAGTTTAATGTACGACAGCCTAAACCTACCACCTCACACGCTTGTTTGAAAAATTAGGTTTCTTTTGATGACTATATTGACTGTTCCATGATTCTCCCTAGTGTGCATGTTAGTGCTGTTGGAGTTGATGTTAAAAAAAAATATATATATATATATATATATATATATTAATTAGAGTAATTTAAAATTTAATTTGATAATTAATAAGTATTAGGTATAATGATAAGATTCATTGCTCTCTTAAAAAGGAATTCAAATTCGATTTTTAAAAAATACATTGTTGAAAGGAACAACCATAAACTTCGAAAGAATTAACTAATTTTATGTGAATCATAAAATAGATAAAGAAGATAACTATTGGAAAAAAAAATAATTTGATATATTTTAACCATAAAAAAATAACTAATTAACTTTTTTAAAATATTTTATTTCAACAACATTTAAGTTTTGTTTTTTAGTAAAAAATAACTTATATATAAAAACTGTTTTCCATAGAAAATATTTTCTAAGAAAATGTTTTTCATAAAAATATTTTTTATTATTTGATTATAATATTAAATTAATATTATATATTTATATCATACATATATAAATATTTTTACATTTTAATAAGATTATTAAAATCTAAAAAATAAAAGAAAGTTATTTTCTTTAAAAATGACTTAGCTTTCTTTTTCACTAGGAAAATATTTTCTAGTACTATATTTTTTTGAGTATTTTGGGAAAACAAATGGTACCTTAAAGTGTATATATATATATATATATTTATTTATTTATTTATTTATTTTTTTCTTAAAAACCTTTTCTCTCTAAATTTCAATGCGAAACAGAAAAATTTTGCAGTTATAAATTAGCATCAACAGAAATGAACCTCATAAGAAAATCAAAATATTAAATCCTTGAATTGTTCATTGATAAAGTTAATATTTGAGTTTCTATAAACAAATAGACTTTTTCTCTTTCATGTCGGTAAAAACTTAATTTGTGCGTGTGCATATATATATATATATATATATATATATATAATTAATTAATTAAAATCTTAGCAATCCATTTTTCTACGCGGGCGATGAGTCCCACAGGCAGTCGCAAGAATTTTAATAGGCTTTCATGGACAACGATAGGCAAGCGTTGTTGCTTTGCGCACCCACCCAGCGCGCAGATGCTGGATTTGCTGGCTCGACTACATTTCTATTTATATTCTGTTAAAAAATTATTCACACGTCACAATCTGATAATACGGTAAATGCAGACACTTTTTATTTATTTATTTATTTCTATGGGTTTGTTTGGAAGATCATTAGCTAAATAATAGCAATTAGAATTAATTCTTAATTTTGGGGGCGGTGAGATTGCTGGTGAGCCCTTAATTATGTTATGAGATCCCACACGGTTAGATGATGAAAAGGGGAGAAATGAAAAGAAAAAAATGAAAATTTTCCAGACATATGTTGTACTACTTAAAAGCATAAACTATTACATATGTTGCACTACTCATGCCCATGCAGGAACTAAAGACTAGTTAAGATAAATTTTTCAAACAGAAGTGAAATTGATGATGAAACAGGGCCTTCAAGCAGTGCATGCTTAAGTTAAAATTTTCATACTTGTTCCCAAACTGGATGGCCCCCTAGTATAAGGTAGGGATTCCTTCTCAGACCTCTAACATGCATCCGGTCAGGCTCATCGTTCTTTATGTAAAAGACAACTCCGTAGTGACCATCATCAGCAGATAGTCCATGCTTCAACACAAATTTATGCCATAAGTGTGGACGAAGAAATGGTTTATCATACTCACCAATTTGACGAATTGCCAGGATGAAATCCCATTGGTTATCATTTCTGTCGAATGCAGGGAAGTCCCTTTCAAATCCTTGCTCAATCGGAAATTGCTCCAGGACTCTGGTTGGGACAATTAACTGACGCTCTCTATCAGTTTTTTTAAGTTGCTTGCTGAAGACTATTGTTGCATTCGGAATGTTTCGGATTATCTCCATTGTGCAAGTGTGTGTGCTCGCTTGGAGTTGAGCTTCACTAGATATGAATATTAAAGGTAGTTAGGTGCACTCTGCATTGCCACTTCTATATATATATATATATATATATATATATGAAGGGATGCATTCTTAATTTACCTTGTTGTTAACGTTTCTCAATCAGAATAAACAAGTTGTATGCCTGTTGGATATATCATATCCATGTACATGATATCACGTCAAAGCTACATAAAGGACACAATGTTAGAACAAAGAACAGCAATAACGCTTCAAACTATACACCCACCCTAGAGGACCCGCGCGTGTTACAGCCAATAACAATCACTTGCTTCTGCTTCTATAAGTTTAGATGCACCACATCTCACTCTCAATGTCAGAAACGTATCTAATTAATTTGATTATAAAATTTCTAAAATATAATCTTAGAATAATAATCCAAAAGCTACTTCCAAATCCAACCTCTCGTTCTAGAAAAATCAGGCTTCACCTAATCCTCCTGTTTGAAGAACTAGGCTTTCTTTTGTCTTACTATAGTGACTAGTCCATGATATTAAGAATTTCTCTAATATATATTTTCTAAACTTGTATTATTGGCTCAATCCATTGTTTCACATTTTGTGATAAAATTAATGAACTGATCTTCAATAATCAGGAGATTGATTTGAGTTGATGATGCTTTCATTGAAAACTGAAACAATTGATCAAATTTCATTTTATGATTATATTTTATCTATTAACAATCCATTTTGTTCAGAGGTGATGAGGCCAATTGGCATCGGCTGTCGCAAGAGTTTCAATAGGCTTTCTCAGGCAACGATAGGCAAGCGCAAATGCCGACTACGTAACAATCAGTTTGAGAAACACCAGCACTGCACGACAGGACGAAATTTTTATTCACTTTTTTTTTTTTTGGCTTATAACTAGTGTAGTCCGACTACAATCTGATTCTCATAATACGGTTAAATACGAACACTTGTGGGCATTTTTTTTTTCAATCTGAAAGACATTCCATTCATATGGACTTGCTTGGAAGGTTATTAGTTGCAGCTACATAATACCAATTAGAATTCTTAATTCTGGGACCGCCGGTGAGATTGCTTACAGTTGGATGATGGAAGGCAAAACAAAAATATATAGATGAATTAAATAAGAGAAAAATGAGATTTTTTTTTTTAAATAATGATTAGAAATAAATATGATTCTTTAGAGTAATCACAGTGACATAAATATCATCCTAAAAATGGCAACGATTTTTATTGGGTCGGACTAACTTTGTCTGACTTGGTCTAATAGAGATTAGGCTCAACAGGTAGATAAGTCAAGCAATGGCGACCTGATGCCAGCCAAGAGTTATCAGTTTCAAACATATGAAGATCTGTTAAATTATTCGAGCACGATACAATTAGATTGATCAACGCAAATTTCGAATAGAGATCAGTTCCATAAAAACAAGCTCTATTTGATGAGGACATAGGATAAGCTGTTAAAAATAACAAGCAAAATCATCTTTGGAAATCATGCTGATGAGGTACGTTTCTGTAGCATATTACTTAGCATTTATAATTAGATTCTAGTAATCGCACCGAAGAATTTATTATCATCATATAAATAGACTCTCAACGCTTAAATAGGTAATTTTTTTTTTACAATCTCGAGCCATTGTTTTGTTACGTTACTTTCAAAATACTTTTGTGAAAATCTTTTTTACTTTAGCATTAGAGTGACCGTCGTTAAGCTACCATCCTCATCCTTCAGTATTTCAGGCAATTTTAGATCAAACCACATCATCTGTTGACCCAAAAAGACGGGACAATATCACATAGTAAATTTTAATATAATTTGATTTGAATTTGATAAATTTAAAATAATGTATAATTTCTTTTAATTTATATAAATTTAAAATAACTCTAATCAAGTGATTGGCAAAATCACTTGAAAGAGACTGGTAGACATAGATTTTTATAAAATGTATAGCGGTAGACTGGTAGCTACTGAGCTATTGCTGTATGTGTACCTTAGACAAGAAGAAATAAAGGGCAAAACTTTAATTGGCTTGTCCTTAAATGCAATATTCTACCTTTTGTCCCATCTCTTACCTCTTCTGTACATAAGCGCCATTGTTACATATGTTGGCATCGAAAGAGAGAGAGCTTAATGTCCCATATGGTACGTCGGACCATAGATTGTCCTATTTTTAACCTATGAATATAATTTTATAGGGTCAATCATATAAAATATAAAATGTTGTATAGCATTTATTTGTTACATATTCTTTTTAGTTTATCGTTTCCCACAATAAAATGGATTTGATTCCTAAAAATAAAATACAATCATTTTTATACTTTCTTATATGAAATCAATCAATCAAAAAATATATAGAGAGTTAAAATTTAAAAAAGTCTCATAAAATTAAGTCATCTAAGCTTACTAATACATACAAACTTATCACATGTCATATTTTGTAATTCATATAACTTAATAATTTGTTAAAAAACATTCATTTGATAAAAATATTGATTACTTTAAAATTTAATTTATCATCTTTGATTTTAAAATTTAAATCTTTATTTTTTTATCCATTTTACTTCTTTTAAAAGGTTGCAAAATTTTATTTTTGCTTTGTTTCTACTTTTTTATCCTTTAATAGATATAAATGAACTAATTTAAAATATAATATAAATTATTTATTAATATTTAAAATTTAAAATTAAATAGTAATTACATTCATTATTATTAAATAATTTGTTTATTAATACTAAAAATATAAATTTATTTCTTACTTTTTTTTAAATATTTAGCACATGGTTTATTAAAATCTCTCACCTTTTACGCACTTATATCAATAACTTAATTGTTTTATTTTTTTAATTTGCATAATTATTTTTTAATTATTTATTATGTTTTGTTTTTCAAATCCATTATGTTTATATTTATGATAATAAACTGTTTTTCAAATATTTTCCATTTGTGTGCATAATCATAAATTATACTTTAAAAATAACACAATCTTGTGAAATATATAAAGTTTAGAATAAAGGGGTATGCTATTAACTGTATATAACTTTTTAATGATTTAAATGTAAAAAAAAATGTTGCTTTTAAAAATGCAAAATATTGTATAGGAAAAATTAAACAACGAAGATTTGTAATTGCTGATAAGTATAAAAAAAATCAATTTTAAAAGAATAAACTTAAGAAAAAAAAAGAATAAAATCCAAATAGTAAATTAGGAAATTATTTGACGTAGTAATAATAATAATAATAATAATAATAATAATAATTATTATTATTATTATTATTATTATTATTATTATTTCTTGAATGTTATCAAAATATTTAATATTTTACTTTTGAGCATAGTTGTTATTATGGGCAAATATTTTGACAAAATATGATTTTTTTAAATGTAATTATATTGTAAAAATACCATATTTTTATGTTTTTATGAAAGGATATTTAGAGGAAAATTATTTATATTTATTTAAGAAATGAAAATTAAATTTATTTTAATAGAAATATAATTATTAAAAATTTTAATAAAAAATTAACCAAGAATTTTAATATTAACAAAATTTTATAATATAATTTTACAACATAAAATTTTTTAAAAATAAACATTAAATTATATTATTAAAATAAAAAATATTGTACAGGCAAAATAACTGCTTGTGGTGTAAGCAAGATGAGTCAAGAAATTAATTAGTGTCTTAATCTTGTAAGCGAATAGTACTAATGAATATTTTTTTGAATTAGTCCAACAACAACAATAATAATAATAATGATAATAATAATAATAATAATAAATACATTAAAGTTCTTAAGTGAACCTTCCATTTTGTGAGTTATTTAAGTTTGAGTTATTCTGAATTTTATATAAATTAAAACGAATTATGAATATGATATATTACAATTAAGTCAAAATTTAAAATATATAAATATGTATTTGGCCACTTAAAATTTCTCTATAATTTTTTTTTAGAGTTTTTCATTTTGTCTTTACTCTAAATCTCTTAAAATCTGAAAATTTAATTTGACTCTCTTAAATTTTCTATTCTATAATTATTATCGATATTTCCTTAAAATTTATGAAAAAAATTCATATAGCATCTTAAATGCCTAAAATTAGTTCCTCCAACATTAATGGTTTAGTCCTCATTAACTAATTAATGAAAAATTATTAGGTACAATTAATGCACATTATAAGAATGACACACTTTTTGTAAGAGAGAGAGCACTATTTTTTAATGTTCTTGAAGTATTTAATAATTAGTGTAATTAGCCCTAATTAATACGATGTAAAATCCAATTTAAAATGCCAACCAAAGGATTTTGAAAATCATAATGTTCAAATAGGATTCATTATATTAGGAGCTATAAATTTTTAAATTTAAACTTTAACTAAAATCAAATAAAAAAAAAACATTGCATAGTTCGCTAAATATGTCCAATTTTCAATCAATTTAAGAAATTTTAAAATATAATCATTGTATTTACAATGATTTTATTATAACTATTCACCATGATAAGTATTATATAAATCTTATCATAATCCACAATAAAATTTTATGTGTTGTATATACAATATTTGCATGGAATCAATCAGTTTGGCACTTGGCATGCAAACGCTTCCTACCATAACTCTTATCCCATGCATGCTTTTTCAATATGATAAGCCACACAGCAGCTTGGTAATTATAAACATGCATCCAAAATTATCCTTAAACTCTCTCTCTTGCTTAAACACTTTTGATTCAAATACAAATAGTTATTTTAACAAAATCAAAATTTATTTTATTTTCATAGTCATAACTCGTGATTCATTCACGTACCATGATTAAACATATTGAGCACAAGTGCTTTGAGTTGAGCTCTATTGGGACTCGGTTTGGCAATAATTTTTGAGATGGTGTTCAAAATTATATTCCCTTCATTTATATCATTCAATGAAAAAATATTTATACTAATATTTGAAAGTTAAAGGAATTATAAATAAAAAGTTATTTTTTTTAATTTTTAGAAGTTGAAAGAATGTTTTAATGATTAATTGAATTATAGTTTTTATTAAATATTTTTATTTTAAATCATTAATAAATTAATATTTAATAACTAATATTTACTAAATTATTAGTAAACACTAAAATAACTAATATTATTGAATAGTCTCTTATTATGAATGAAAGGTTGAGTGTATTTTGTATCATTCCCAGAGAGACTGTGTGCCACAAATTTATGTCATTTGGGTACCCAACAACTAAAACAGATTAGGCCCAAATTACAAAAAAAACTAAAACAGATTAGGCCCAAACTAGAAGTTAGTTATCATCAAGTTCGTCAGGGAATTCTTTGCTAGGAATTTAAATGGTAGGATTAATTAAGAGTTTCGTAAGAACATAGAAATCAAGTAATTTGTAAATCAATAATCTCAATTAATTAATCATGCAATTCTTGATTTTAACTGAGAATTTGTCTGACAATTAAGTCGAATGCTAATTCAAATTAATAAGTATATATATACTGATAGGTGACTTGCTGAGCTTGATCAATCAGCCGAACTAAAGGTTGCCAGGTGCATATGAAAGAATTAGAAGCCCAGCTTAAAGTCCCGGTCATATTTATGATTTCAGACAAAGTTTGGTCAGGGTTTGGGTTCATAATGGCAGACTGAGGGGAGTAAATGAAGCAGATGGTGGGGTAGTATTCAGTAGGCATTAGGAAGGAAAGAGTGTGGTGGCAAGGAAGAGACTTTAAAGAAAGTGAAGATAAAGGAAAGAGTAAACAGTCAGAGAACTGAGAGGGAACAAGAAGGATGAAAACCAGCGTTAGTAAGAGCAGCTCGTAGCAGCTGAAGAGAAAATGGGAGCTCCACGTGTTGGAGAGTTTCCTCCATTCCTTATTATTTATGTATTAAAGACAAGCTAGATAGTCGATAGATATAGTAGATTAGTAGATAATAATCAGACAACACCACAATATACTAATAAGTTTACATATGTTGCACTACTCGTGCCCATTCATGAGCTAAAGACTACTTAAGATAAATTACACAGATTAATTAATATTTTCAGACAGAAGTGAAATTGATGGTGAAACAGGGTCATGAAGCAGTGCATGCTTAAGTGAAAACTTTCATGCTTCTTCCCAAACTGGCTGGCCTCCTAGTACAAGGTAGGGATTCCTTCTCAAGCCTCTAACTTGAACCCTCCTAGGCTCATCGTTATTTATATAAAAGACCACTCCATAGTGCTCATCATCACCAGAGAGACCATGCTTCACTACAAATTGATGCCACATGGGTGGACGAAGAAATGGTTTTTCATACTCACCAGTTTGACGAATTGCTAGGATGAAATCCCACCGGTTGCCATTTCTGTCGAATGCTGGAAATTCCCTTTCAAATAATCCTTGCTCGATCGGAAATTGCTCTAGAACTCTGGTTGGGATAATTAATTGACGCTCTCTATCAGTTTTTTTAAGTCGCTTGCTGAAGACTATTGCTGCATTTGGAATGCCTTGGAATATTATCTCCATTATTTGCGTATATGTGGTTTGAGTTTAGATGAATGAAAGGTTAATTGCCATTTCTATTTATAGAGAAGGGATATCACTATGGATACACATTCTTAACTTACCTTGTTACTGATGTTTCTCAATCAGAAGAATCAAATAGTATGCTCGTCGGATATCGCATATATCTATGCACACTTTATTACGTCAAAGCTAGAAAAGACGTAATGTTACAACTTTCAAATGGAATCTCCTCCACAGGGGACCCCATGAGTGCTAGTATAGCCACTAGCAATCACTTGCTTCTGCTTCGAGTGAGGCCCATATCCATTGAGGCTATCTAATCAATTTGATTGAAAACGTTTTATATATAATTCATAGCAATCTACTCAAAATGGCCGAAGTACTTCCAAATAATTTTAGAAGAATATTCCAAATCCAAATATATATATATATATATGTTTGAAGTACGAAGCCCAAACCAACCACCTCATCCTTTTGTTTGAAAATTTAGGCTGGCTGGCTTTATTTGCCGGCTATAATGCCCTCAGGGGGCGTGGTTAATTATTAGCCTCAACATTCATTTCACATCATAATCACGTTATGAAATCCTTGGATTGTTGATAAGTAATACTCCAAAATATCATAGTTTCCCATAGACCGATTGGCATGTCCACGTGCCTCGTGGAATGTGGATAATATAGCAGAACTTCTATAACATAAAGAATGTTAGGGAGCATTGTATATCAAAAATATGTTGTAATTTTTTAAATAAAGAAATTAATTATTTTAAATATTAAAAATTAATTAAATATAATAAATTTGTAATATAGATTAAAAATTAATATTATATATATATATATATGTGTGTGTGTGTGTGTAATTTTTGTCAATCTTGTTTATGTGAGAACACTAGGCAATTTGGCACGTCCACATGGGTTTGTGAAAACAAATTTATCAAGTAGGAAAAAGTTAGAATTTAGAAAGATTATTTTGTGGCCAATCTCTAAATTTAGATTATTAACAGGGACGAAACTATAAATTTGTATTTAAAGCCAAAATTGAATACAAAAAATTAAATGAAATATTAATAAAAATATAGAAATTAAAATAAAAATATAAAATATTAAGGGATGAAAATTAAATAATATATAAAATATAAATAAAATTTACATCAAATAGAAGATCAAAACAAAATAAAAATATTAGAGGGCTAAATCATATTTTTTTTTCTTTCTAATAGATACACTAAAATTCTATAAATTTTAATTTAAAAAATTTGGAAGGCAAACAATAATTTTTTATAAAGATATTAAAATTTATGGATAAATTTTTAATTTTAAAAACTATGGGGAGACAAGCCCCCAAACTTCTGCTAAATCTGCCCCTGATTATTGGCTAATTTATTAAAAACAAAAAATAAAAAGAGACTTTTTGGTTAAATTTAAAATATTATTGGATAAGATTTTGGCTTATGACTTTTCTTTAGTTATGAAATATTATTGGATAAGATTTTGTTTCTCTTGATTTTCTTTATACTTCTGCATCAATTTTTTTTTTATCTTAACTTAATTTATTATAAATTTAAAATATAAAATATATAATAAAATTTATCTATTAAATATATAAAATTATATATTTATATTTTAAATTTATAACAGACTCAATCTAAGTAAAACTTCTCATCCTGTATAATCACATATAATGTCAAGTGCTAATCACATATTGAATTACGTGAAATTTATATTAATTAATAATATTTTTTTTCTTCCAAGTGTTTTTGACAAGTGAAATAATGAATTAGTTCAATAATTCAATTATTATGATTAAAAATTATATATATTTGACAATGAAATTAAATCAAAAATAATTTAGTGATTAATTACTTGTTATCTCATAAAATATTAAAATAAGTGATGTTTAAATTAATTTTACTTGTATTTTGACTGATTCAGATTCATAACAGAAGGAAATTAAAGTCCACCCAAGATGGGCTTAGAGCCCATGGCTTGAACAAGGACTCCGGCCCGTGATATTGCCAGAAGTTTTTCTTTGAGATGAACCATTCTTCATGCAATATTGAGAGGCTAATTATCAGATGTACTATAAGCACTAAAAAATAGTATTTTCTCTCTCATAGAAAAGAGAAATTGGGTCTCACATAATAATGAGAAATAGTGTATATACACTTCCAGTATAACACTTCATCAAATCACAGCCACCATTATAACTCAAATCAACATAATTTTCCCCAATCTCCACAATTTAATCAATATTTCACAACTCAAAATTTCAATTCAATTATTTTCAAAAATAGTAATAATTAATTTCATACACATTGTATTAAAGAAAAATTAATTTACATTTATCAGTCTAAAATTTATATCAAAAAATCTAAAATAATATTATTACAAAATCTGTACAACTGCTCATAACTACTTTACAAATGTACATACAGTCAATTACATTAAAATAAACATGTACAATTGTGGTATAAAATTATACCCGGCGAAAAGTCCAGAAGTAGTTCTGAAATCCTCAGTAGCTCACTTCGCTGCTCTACTAGTCTCTCTATCTGCGACAGTAATAAATACTCATCGGTGCACAACATACTAAAATAAAATCTTATGCATAAATCAAATCACGTTTATTCAAATATGGTACTAAAAATGAAAACAAATACAAAACAACAATTTATAATTTTAGTCAAAACAGTCTCATTTCGGAAGTTCCAAAACAAATTTCATAAAAATATACAGTTATATCATGCCATCAGTACAATGTTCATCTCAATAGCCATAGGCTTATGAGGAATCTCAAGGCTAGCTAGCTCAAACTATAGGTACCCATTCAATTTCTTCCTCTACTGGCACACACCTTAACACTTCAGCCAGAAAGGGAATTCAAAATTCAAAATTAATTCCTCCCACTAGGAATGCTAGTGAGGCATTCAGATATATGGTCATTACACTGTGGTTTCAAAACTATCTTAACAATTTCCTAAACATTTCTTTGCAATTCAATACATACAATTTATTTTTCCAATAGTGTAGGTCAAAAGCACATTGTTCCATTCAATAACATTTTCAGTACAAATAAGTTACAATTTAGTATCACAATTCAAAACAATTTGCAGAAGAAAATTTATAAAAATTCTATGTTGTGCACAAACCTTGTGTGAGTCACCTTTAGGCTTTGACTCGATATCTCAGGTTCTTTTTGGGTATTATTTTCAACTGAAACACATAATTTTACAGTGTTTCAATATCATAACGTATAATAAATTCAATAATAAATTCATAATTACTTATGTCTAGCTCTAATATGCTTAATTTAACGTTCTTTGAATTTTGCATTTCATGTTTACTATTCACGATACTATTTAAGTCAAATTGTTGACTTTCTTATGCTTAATAGGTATTGAGAATTTCAATTTCACCCACATACCACAATTTGGTTGCTTAATTTGTTGATTTTGGTTGACCCTTCAATTTTTAGGTCTCCTAGGCACAATTTTAAATTTTCAGTTTTGATGTCCTATTTTGCACTATTCCATTAGTCATGTTGCTGTAGGAATTTGGCTAAGTGTTCTTCATAGAAGTTGTTTCTTATTGTCTTAGCTTTATTTCCCTTTTTGAATCACTCCATTCAGAGTTTTGTAGTCCAATATAGGACCATTTGAACATAAATGGCTAGATTGGTTTAACCCAGATTTTTTGGGCACCTAATTGATTTTGGTAATTTTGAATCTCTAACTTGAGGTAGCAAAATTACTTAGTTATGAGTAGAATTTAAGTTAGTGTTCTTTATGAAAGTTGTAGTGCTATGTCATACCTTTCCAATGCCACAAAAATCAGGTCATTTGAATTTGTATAGCCCAAGTTATGGCCAAATAAACAAATACATTATTCATTTGGTCATAGTGCACTACACCTGGGTTTGACCTAATTGTTCACTATGTTAATATCATTTTCTAAGCATGATTTCCAAATGAAAAATGTATCATTTTGTGTCTGTTTTTATTCCCAATTAGCCTCATACCAATTGGGTTGATAAATTTTCAGTTTTAGTCCCTGAAAGGAACCTAGGTCAAGCTGCAGAATAGTGACCTAACCAATCCTAATTGCAATTTCATTCTACCAATTTAAACACACCACAAATGATCCCAGTTGACCATTTTCAACCTCAATTAAGGTCATTTGCATCATTTGACCATTTCCTCAATTTTTCCCAATTTTTCAAGAGGGTTAAGAACCCGAATTTTAGAATTTGTTCAATTCACCTCAAATTCACTACATAAATCACTTAATCCACGTTAATTAAGCTTAATTTCATGCCTAATTTAACTTGAGCATACCAAACCTTAGGGATCCTAACTTGACCGAAATTGGTGGGGGTTTTTAATATGGTATTTTTGTTTCAATTTTCACAATTAACTACTAAATCAAAGTACCTAATTATGAGTTTAAAGATAGAAAAAGAGAAATCAAACTAACCTCTTGGTAGCTCTTTCACTCTTTCAATTTCCACTTTCTTTTTGAATTTTTCTTCCTTCACTCCTCTTGCCAAAGCTTGATTAGAGATTTTAACTAAGAAATTTAGGGATTTATGGGTTAATTTTTGGATTACTCAAGCTCAAAATTTGAGCTTTAATGGAGGTTTTAGAGTGAGGAGAGAGAGGTAGGAGGTGGACGGCATATAGGATGGGAGAAGAAGAAATGAAATTCTTTTGATTTTTTTTTTATGTTTTTATGTGTTTATTAATTGTATTTGACTTAGTCAAAAATTGAGAAAATTAAAATTGAATTATGATGTCACATGTGAGGTAAGGTGATGATGCAATAAAGTCAATTTTCATTTCTTTTTCTTTTTCCTTAATTTTTCAATAGTTATTTAATTTAATTTTCGATTCCGAAATTTTTGTTTCTCCGATTTTATTGAATAGTTAGGTCAGGAGTAAACTCTAGGGATGAATTGACCAATTTGCCATTCGTCGGTATAACCGGTTTGTTAGTTATTCAATATGTCTTCCGGATCCCTAACCTAATTATATTGACTTGTTTAACAATTCTTTTCTGTGATTTTCTCTTTTCCACTGTGTTCGCAATAGTCCTAAGGATCGCGGCGTCACATTTTCTGATTCAAAATTCGGGTTAAGACTGACGTTGCAGTCACTTCCCGGAAAGGTCATTCATCGCTGTGACTCCCAGCTCATTTAATCTTTTATGTTTTGTTTTTCTTATTTATACTTAACTCTCAAGCAATCACTAATTATTTGCATTCAGGGCTTATCTAGATGTCTTAGATGTTGTTCTAATTCTCTTAATTGTCCGGATCAACACCAATCACCAGAACAGTAAAATATACCAGGCTCTGCATATAGAGGTGTTACACTATTTATATAAATAATTAAATTATTAATTTAAATTTAATTTAATTCTATTTAAAATATACTTACTATTCAATTAAATTCAAATAAATAATATAAGTCTAACTAACTAATTAATATTATAAATAAATCTAAATAATTAAGTTTTTAATTTTTAAAATCAAAATTTCAACATATATATATATATAGTTCTCAATAGTATTTCAAATTTTGGGTAAACATTTTCAAATTTTAAATATTATTATTTAATATTTTTAATTAATAAATAAAATAAAAATATTTTTATAAATAAATAATTATATTCATAATATTGATATAGTATTAATTAATTATATACATTAAAAAATAAAGAGAAAGAGGAGTGTTATGATGAAGATGTTTAGGTAATTTTAACTTTCAAAATAGATAAAAAGGAACTTTTGTGGTACTAAAATTATAATTTAAGGATTTTTAATAATAAATAAAAGTTAAAAAATTGACACTATAGATTTCTAAAGCTCAGGTATGACTAGGGCAAAGTACCTTCAAACTTTTGAAAAAATTTAAGATATATTACTTATATAATTGTTATATTAAATTCATTGATTATGTTAAATTTCATCGTAATCAATAATTAAAATGTATCAGTTATACATGTTAACGATTATATTAAATAAATTATCTAATCCTTCCCATCATAAAATTTGAAGTTAGGGCTTCATTTTTTTTGTTTTTTTCGGTTTGAAAGAATGAAGCCCAACAAGTAAAATAGATTAGGCCCAGAGCAGAAATCAGTAATTATGAAGTTCACAAGGGACCATGATCTTTTGCTAGGAATTTAAAGTGTAGGATTAATTAAGAGTTTCATAAGTATATAGGATTCTTCAGGGAATTTGTAAACTAATCATCTCAATTAGTCATATAATTCTATATTTTAATCGAGAATTTGTCTGACAGTTAAATTGAATGCTACTGGTAGGTAACTTGCTAAGCTTGATCAATCTGGAGAGCTAAAGGTGGCCAGGCGCATATGAAGGAACTAGAAGCCCAACCAAGAAATTAGTTTTTATAAATTTTCAAAGCGCACAAATACTTCAAACTTCGCTTAAATAAATCTCCAAAAATTATTTTTTGGAACATTATTTTTTTATGCTATGAAACGTCTAATAAAACCTCATAAATCTGCAACATTATTTTTTCAAGAACATTGTTTGTACTACGGTAGCTATCTGAAACTAATAATTTTGATTCAAAATTATTTCAATTCAAAATAGTTTTAGTTTGAATAATTCAATATAATTTTATTTTTAGTCTGATTTCAATTCGATCTTAGATATTATTAAATTATAATAAATTTTTAAATACCATTTATATAATTTACCATTTATATAATAAATTTGCAAACACCGGGCAACTACTAAAGAGATATACCTTAAACATGGTTACCTCTGATTACCTTGGTTAACCATTGAGTTAATAATAGACCGAGTTTAAGTACAAATTTCTCTTAAAATAAATTATTTATAAGAAAAGGATTCAATTGATTTTCACACAATCATACTTTTTTTATTTTTTTAAAAATTAAAAATGTTTAAATTTAAAAAAATTGAATTCTTTTTCAATCTTCCCTCTTTGGACTAATTTTTTAAACGAGTTAGACTCGATTCATTTTTCTAAAATAATAGTAAATCCTCTCAATCAATGTTGAGTTTCTCATAAGTATTTTAGGCTTTATATATTCAGTCTTAGGCATGAGGAGGATTTATTAAGGTCTCACATCAGTTTGAGATATAGGTAATATATACATTATAAATTCTTAAACACTCATCTCTCTTGAATTAACTTTTGAGATAAATTAAACACTTAAAAATTTAAAAAGATTTTATCATAATATAAGTAAAGGTAACATGTTCTCCAATCATTTCATACATGGAAATTCTGTCTTATCATTAACATTTTATGTAAAGGTTTACATATATGATACAGTACAACAGATTGATACAGCCCAAGTTTGATATAACAATATACTGCTACATCGGATAAACTTATCCAGTTAGATTTACAAATTCTATCCTTATCACACAAATCAATCTACTATCATGAGACCAACAATATAACAACTCAATCATTTTGCCGATGGTAGCCCACACAATTCTTTTTGCTTTCTCTTTCGGTTTATATATAGTTTAATCTAATCTTTTAGCTTTCTATATATCTTTATTTATGATGTAACAGGTGCCAAGAATTTTGTGTTAATTATAATCATAGCTATCTTATTATTTATGGCTCTGCATTCTGCATGTTTTTAGTGAAGTTTCTGTTAAAAAAATGACCTCTAAGCTGTGTGGAGTGGGTACCAAAAGTGTTGCTGTAGATTACCTGGGTACAACTCAAAGTGAATGTAAGCTTCCTGCAAGCTTCACATTTCCCATTGGTTTCTTGTTCTTCTTTTTAAGGTGGAGAATATGAGCTGGATTAATATGACAATTCCTTTATTGAATATGAAAAAGAACTATAATTCTAATAATTTTGGGCCAATAATTAATGGAATTTTGCATTATGAATATAAAGTGTACAGAAATAATTTTTAAAATTTTTAATTTGAATTTTTCATTAAATACAACTAAATAAATAAATAAATAATTAATGAAATTTGATATGAGTGGTTCGACACTTTTAACTCTTCAGTGAGGTTGAGTGTTCGATTTTTGTGAAAGGAGACGATACCTATTGGGAACGTTTTATCCCTTAGTGGGCCGACTCGGCGCACTCCTCTCATTTTTCAATTTTAATGATTTTTTTATATTTATTTTATATTTTTCTCAATAATCTCAAGATTTATATTAATTTTGAAATATATCTACATTTGTCCTCCGTCTCTCTTTCTCTACGGATTTGTTCTTTTTTTTTTTCCTATTATGGAGTTGTTAGTATTTTGCTTTACCATGTGTATAGAAGTGTAATAATATATATATATATATATATATATTATCTTTATAGGGATATTAAAATTCGATGATTTTCAGGATTGGACTTATCAAAAGATTATGGAGCTGATTAATATAAATTATCACTGAATAAAGCGTACTTCTCATCAAATAGTTAAATTAAATATTCTGTCAATATAATTAAACTTTAAATTAAGATAATTATTGTTATATTTTATATAAATAATTTATTTTAAATTTTCTTATGTATTGATAATTCTACCTTCTATTTTCTTAAAAAAAAAAAAGAAAAAATCTCAACTCAAAACGTAGAGGTATGTAAAGCATGACCAATAAGCTAGCTGGCTTATTTTTTTAAAAAAAAAAAATGAAGGGAAAACAAACCTACTAAGGAAATAGCTTAGGAAACATAATTCATATAAATTTTACACATGGCCAACTTTGTAACTATGAAAAATCTTACCCTATGACTCATACCATAAACGATCATCTTATCCATTTATTTATTATTTTCAATTAATAAAATATATTTATAAAAAGTGTAGGATAATGCAAAAAGAATTAAATTATTGTCAAAATTTTACTTTCTATTATTTTAATTTAATTTTTAAATTAAGATTTTCTAAAATGTTGTATTTAGAAATCTATGTGTTCTCATTTCTTTGAGATTCTTTCTTATCTATATATGTATATAAACACACTAAGTTTAGCTCATATTGAAACATTATTTTGACACATAATATTTTCTATTTTAAGTATTTATTCACATGATAATCTAAAATAAATGATATTTTTATTTTAAAAATTATAGAATTAATTTTATTATTAGAAATCTAATCTCTATAAAAATATAATGATATATTAAAATCTATTAAAATTAAAATTTATTTTTATTTCAATTATAACTACAATTTTAAAAATAATTATTTAAATAGATTAAATAAATTATGTATATTTATATTTATATCTATACTATAAATGGGGAAGGGGAAAACATTGATGTTGCCAAAAATACCTTATTTTTCAAATTAATTATCATTATATAAATTCTAAAAAATTATTAACTGAATAAGTTAAATTAGTTAAAATAATATAATATTTATTCAATAATAATAATAAATATAGATCTTTCAACAGTTTTATCTAGTATGTTTTACTAAGTACTTACCGTTCAAACTTATAATGAAATCTTGATAATTTTTAAATTTTTTATTAAAAAATTTAAATATTAAAATTTAAAAATTATAATGCCATAAAATCGTAATTAAAATAAATTTTTAAAATAAATTAACATTCTTAATTATAAAAAAGATACTGAGCGAGGATTTGCATCTTTATAAATTCTCTAACAAAATCATTAACTTAATAATTCATAATGATATATAACAAAACACCCTTTACTAAACCCCAGGGGTGTGGTCGAGCGGTTGGGGCTCATCCTCCCTTAAGCAACGACCCAGGTTTGATCCCGGCGTTGTGTATGGAGTGCTTTAAAACCTGGGGCCAGCCATCTTGCCCTTCGAGGCACCCACAAGCTGGCACAGGGAGATTAGTCTGGGCTGAGTAAAATGTGTAAAGGCCTGGGATACCTCATTGGAATGCACAAAAAAAAAACACCCTTTACTATTTATATTATTTATAAAAATATCAATAAAAATATATTTATTACAACATATAAATTAATTGCTAATAATATATATTAGTGACAATAAACTGTCACTAATTCATATTATATCATTATTAATAACTTTTAACGATAACATTCTCCTCACTAATACTTTTAGCGATGGGAGAATATCCACGCTAAGTTATTGCTAATAATTTTTACAACGATATATTTATAATTAAACTAAGAATAATTTCAATTTCAAATATTAGTATATTTAAGAAAAACTAAAATTTTAATAATTATTATATTTATATTGAAATTTCTATTATAATTTTAATATAGTAATTTTATAAAACTAACGCTGTTAATTCATTAAAAATTATTTAATTTATTATAATAAAATTAATAAAAACCTTAAACTCTCTCACTTCTACTAATTTATTTTATTAATTATTCTAAATATTTAAAAGCTTTTAATATGAAATAAATTTTATTTTAATTGTATATATATAGAAAGGAAGGGAGAATAATAGGATAAAAAAATATCCTTAACATAATTATAAAATTACTTTTAAAAAATAAGTATTTAATTAACATAATTATAAAATTATTGTTAAAAAATCACCTATTTAATGAAATAAAAAAATTATATTTATATAAATAGATATGAAATTCTAATTCAATTTACTGACAACTATTTTATTTGTTATAAATTTATAGAATTTAAGCATTAACCATATATTAAAATCAAGAATTTAAATTTTTAATCAAATTTAAATGTAATAACTATTTTATTGGTTAAAAATTTATAGCTATTTTTCTAAAAAAAATTATTGATATTGATAAGTATGGTTTTAACCAAAATTAGAATTTATTTTTATATATAAATAAATTTTCATTTAACTTTGCCTAAGTAGTTTGCACTTAGCCGGTCCCAAGCTCGGATAAAAGATGAGGGTTGCGGTAGGTGACGACCAGCGCAAAAATTTCATCATATCTTATGATATAGATTCAAATGATATAAACGTTGAGTCGTCCTATACTTACAACGCGCTACATCGGAGCTCGGGTGTAGTGAAAAATATGCAAAAGTGTAGGGCGTTCACTGAAAGCAACGCGCTATGCCAGCGCCCGGGTGTGGTGTTAAATGAGCAAGTGTTCCCACATCATGAACAGGTGTAGGTACAGAAGTTAGTCCATAGGACAGATAGTAGAACAGATAATAGAATAGAACATCAGATAGGCATAGAGAACAATAGAAGATATCATAGAAGGAAATCAATTATGAAGGAACATGATAGGAGGAGAATCAAGCTTGGTACTTGGAATATTGGATCACTTACAGGAAAATTAATAGAGCTTATGGATACCTTGGAAAGGAAAAGGTTGAATATTGCTTGCATTCAGGAGACTAAATGGGTAGGAGAGAAAAGTAAGGAAGTGGGTAATTCAGGATACAAACTGTGGTTTACCGAAAATGAGAGAAATAAGAACGGTGTGGGCATAATCATAGACAGGACGTTGAAATATGCTATAATAGCTGTAAAAAGAGTAGGAGATAGAATTATACTAGTAAAGCTAGTACTAGAAGGAGAAACAATAAATGTAGTTAGTGCTTATACCCCACAAATAGGACTAGATAGTGAGAGTAAACAAAGGTTTTGAGAAGATATGGATTATCTAATGCAAAGCATACCGAATGAAGAGCATGTTTTCATCGGTGGGTATTTGAATGGACATGTAGGAAGTGATAGGTAAGGCTATGAGAATGTTCATGGAGGTTTTGGATTTGGCAACCGAAATGAGGAGAGAAAAAGCATTCTGGATTTTATTATGGCATACGATCTAATACTAGCAAATACCTACTTTATAAAAAGAGAGTCACATTTAATAACTTTCAAAAGTGGGTAACATAGAAGTCAAATTGACTTCCTCTTAACCAGAAAGATAAATAGAGCTATATGTAAGGATTGTAAGGTCATTCCGGGAAAGGCTTTAACAAGTCAGCATCAGTTAGTGGTCTTGGATGTCAAGTTTAGGAACAATTCAAATAAAGTTAGAAGAAATAGTGTAGCTCTAACAAAGTGATGAGAGTTCAAAAGAGTAAGTAAGTGAAGTTCAAAAATGAGCTTCTCGAGTCCGAAGCATGGAAACTGGATATGGAGGCTAATGATATGTGGACACAGATGGCATCAAAGATTAGATAAGTAGCTAGAAAAGTACTTGGGGAGTCTAGAGAACATGGACCACCCTCAAAAGAGAGATGGTGGTGGAATGAGAAAGTACAAAAGGCAGTAAAGAGAAAGAGAGAATGGTATAAAAAATTACCTAAGTGTGATAATAATGAAGCATATAAACAGTACAAGATAGCAAAGAAAGAAGCAAAAAAGGCATTTAGTCAAGCAAGAGCGCAAGCCTTTGAAAAGTTATATGAGAAACTTGGAACTAAAGAAGGGGAGAAAGATATTTATAGATTAGCAAGGAGGAGAAAAAAGAAATGTCAATATCTCAATCAAGTTAGGTACATTAAGGATAAAGAAGGAAAAGTATTGGTGAAAGATGAGGACATTAAAGAAAGATAGAAAAATTATTTTGATGATCTCTTTAATAATAGTCAAAATGGTAATAGCATGTATATAGACTACATAACAATAGAAAAAAAATGTGAATTATACTAGAAAGATTAGATCTTTAGAAGTAAAGGAAGCACTTAAGAGAATGAAAGTGGGTAAAGCCTGTAGACCCGATGGAATACCAATTGAAGTGTGGAAGTGTTTGGGAGATATGGGAGTAGCATGGTTAACTAAATTGTTTAATAATATTCTAAATTCAAAGAAAATGCCCGATGAATGTAGGAGAAGTATTTTAGTACCTATTTTTAAAAATAAGGGAGACATACAAAGTTGCTCAAACTATAGGAAAATTAAAATCATGAACCATATTATGAAGTTGTGGGAGAGAGTTGTGGAACATCGACTACGCCACGATACTTCTATCTCTCCCAATCAATTTGGCTTCATGCTTGGTCGTTCAAGTATGAAAACGATCTTTCTCATTAGAAGCTTGATGGGGAATATAGAGATGCGAGGAAATATTTACACATGGTTTTTATCGATTTGGAGAAGACTTATGATAGTGTTCAAAGAGATGTCTTATGGAGAGTGTTAGAATAAAAGGGAGTATCTATTAGGTACATACAAGTGTTGAAAGACATGTACGAAGGAACAACTACTATTATGCACACAGTGGGAGGGGACACAAGAGATTTTCCTATCTCAGTTGGATTACACCAAGGTTCAGCTGTAAGCCCTTACCTTTTTACATTAGTTTTAGATGAATTAACGAAACATATACAAGAGAGTATCCCTTGGTATATAGTTCTGATAGATGAGACGCAAGAAATAGTTAATAGAAAGCTAGAGCTTTGGAGAAGTACTCTAGAATCAAAGGGCTTTAAGTTAAGTAGAACGAAGACAAAATACATGCATTGCAACTTCAGTGAAGGGCGAACTGGTGATAGGGAAGGTGTTAGTTTAGATGGAGTGATACTGTCCCAAAGTAATCACTTTAAATATCTCGGCTCAGTCCTTCAAGTAGATGGAGGATATGAGGAGGATGTTAGTCATAGGATTAAAGCCGGATGGTTAAAGTAGAGACGTGCCACGGGAGTTTTATGTGATCGCAAGATTCCCAATAAGTTGAAAGGAAAATTTTACTGTACAGCCATACGACCGGCTATGTTATATGGTAGTGAGTGTTGAGCACTGAATGAGTCGTATGTGTCTAAGATAAGAGTTGCGGAGATGAGAATGTTAAGGTGGATGAGTGGCCATACTAGACTAGATAAAGTCCGTAATGAGAGTATTAGAGAAAAGGTAGGAGTGGTACCAATTGAGGATAAGTTGAGAGAAGGGAGATTGAGGTGGTTTGGTCATGTGAAGCGTAGACATTTACAGGCTCCAGTTAGACAAGTAGAGCACATTAGGTTAGAGAATAGAAAGAAAAGAAGGGGTAGACCTAAACTGACTTGGAGGAGAATATGATCTAGAAGCATTACACATTTTCGAGGATTTAACCTAAAATCGTTTAGAGTGGAGAAAAAAAATCCATATAGCCGACCCCAAATTTTTGGGATAAAGGCTTAGTTGAGTTGAGTTGAGTATATAAATAAATTTTCATTTATTTTATTTTCATTAAAACAATACAATATTTTCATATTCTCAAATTATTCTCATCAACAATGATTTTAAAAATAATTTTTATTGAGAAAAGGCAATAAAATTATTAGAATGTCATTTGAATTTTGACTAATGTAATTTAGTTAAACAGAATAAAACTAACACTAATTTTACAATATTGATAAAATTAGCCAAATCAAAAATTTAAACTATAATTTTAGTAACATTATAGTTTTTAATAAACTTTTAAAATAATATTTAATTAGTTATTGAAAATAAATATATTATAAATTATAATAATATTATAAAAAATTAAGAAAAAATTACATAAAAATAAATTAAATTACAAATAATGAATAAAAAAAGTACCAGGCATGTTAAAAAAACTTATTTATAGATAAAATAAACAAGCAAAGAGGAGTGGAATAAATAATTAATGATTAATAATTAAATTTATATATATATATATAATGGATTTTGTCCCCACAAAATTATAAAGCACGCGAAGCAGATAAAGCATCTAAAATTAAAAGGGTGATGTTAACGGTGTCTAGGGTCGCCGTTAAGAAATTGATGTTTTAGAGAGATTGACTTTCCTTATAAATTAGTCAAATTTATTTATAAATAAAAAATTATAAATAAATTAATATTTAATTTAATAAAATAATATTTAATTTAATTTATGAATTAAAAAAATTATTTAAAATAAATTAAAAATCATAAACAATGTATCATTACTTATAATTTATCTATTTATTTTAAAATTATTAATAATTTTAAATAAATTTATTAAATAATTAATAATTTATTTTAAAAATATTTTAAATAATTTATCAAATAATTCATAATTTATTTATAAATTAAAAAATATTTTTTAATTAAAAAATTAAAAAATAAGTAGCTGAGTTAAATACCCTTTGAATAATACATTTCTATATCACTTCTATTAAAATAATCTCTATAATTATTTTTATTAAAATTAATTGTATAAAAACGTGCTCATCTCTATAAAAATATTAGTTGTATCCAATTTTTATCATTTTTAATTAAAATTTGTTTAATTTCTTTACTTTTCAATTTGTTTATCTTTGTAAATATTACATATAACAATTAAAAATTAAATATTAACAAAATAAAAAGTCAAATTTAATGATTTAATCAGTCACATTTATAAATATTAATAAATTAATTGTCAATCATCAATTACTGAAATGGATATGTCCTAATAATACTTTTTTTTTTTAATGAATTTTACTTTTAAGAAACTTTTATGCATAAACCAAATAAGATTCTTAAAAAAGAAAATATGTAGTTGACATATGAATGTGTAATCAATTATTAATAGACAGTTTTTTTTAAAAAAAAATTATTTGAAAAAACATTTTTATAAAAATTTAAAATAATTCAAAATTATATATATATATATCTTCTCAATTTCAATTTGGGTTATTAATGGCTACCAAACACATCATATTGTCTGTTTGGTATTATGATTAGAATGTCAAAATTATTTTTTAAGAAAAAAATTATTTTAAATATTATTAAAAAATATTTTAATATTTTAATATTTTTATAATTAAAATTTCTTAAATTTAATTTAAATTATTTTTAATATTTTTTAATTAATATATTTAAAATAATATTTTTATTGACTGTAATTCCAATAGTAACGCTCAAGTTTGAACTTGAAAGTAGGCTATTTAATAAATTATTTAAATAAAAAAATTAATTTTTTCTAAAAAATTAATTTTTTTTCCCCCAAAGGTCAAAAGTTGTCCCACCCCAACACAAAGGACAAAATTAATTGTAGGAGAAGCCAAGAAGTTCCATTTATTAACTTTTTCAAAAATTGATTGTTTTATTTTTCTCATTTCTTAACTTTTTCAAAAATTGATTGTTTTATTTTTCTCAATTTTCATACATAAAGTTTAAATTGCAATGTTAAACTCTTTCTTAATTTTAAAATTTATAAACAATACCTAATTTTTTTTATCAATTAATTTTTTTGAAAATTTATACTATTTATATCAAATATATTTTGATATATTAATAATTTCTATATTTAATTATAAATATTATTTATTTGCAAATAATTTCTAAATATTATTTATAAATTTCTCTGATTTTAGAGTAAACAAATTTCACAAAATTTTATATTCTTTATTTGTAGTTTTATATTTAATATCTTTTATTTATTAAAAATTTTTATATATAATTTATGATTTTACTTAAATTATTTTTATAATTTTTATTTTATAAAATACTCGCATAACATATGAGCTTCGTTTTGCTTTTATATTTACTAGTTTTTTTTTTATTTAATGTATTACGCTCGTCATTTATACTCGATATCAGATTAATATCACTTGATTAAAAAATAAATAATTCATTGAATATTAAAAATTTTGAAATTGTAATATTTTAAAATATTAAATTTTATAAAATTATATAATGAAAATTAAAAATAACTTTTAGCTAAAAACTCTATGTCATAATAATAACAATAATAATTTTATTTCTATGCATTTTCAATTATTCTCTTCATAATTTACATATAAATATTAAATGTTAAATTTCATTCTTTAAATTAAAATAATAATGATAATATTAATATTAATTTAATTAATTTTATAAATAAAAATATTTATTAAATTAAAAATTATAAAATATTTATTAAAGTACAATTTTTATATCTTTAATTAGTTTATATTTGTATAAAAAGTTATTTGTAATAATTAAATTTAATTATTAATATGTAATCAATAAATTAAAAATATGAATTATAACATTATAATCTCAATTTAGAGAAATTATTAAATTGAAATAAGAAATCTAATATTACTATAATTTTGTGCTAATTTAGTTTTGTAATATATATATAATTTATTTAATTTTTTTATTACCATCAATGTGTTATATTAAATTATAAACTTTTAAAATTAAAATTATAATTATATTAGAATTGTAACTATAATTATAGTTATAGAATTATAATTTTACATAGGAATATTTTGCCATTGATAATTTTTTGCCATAATTTTCAATCACAAATCAATTTGAGCAAATAAATATAATAATAATTATTATAAATAATTAATATTAAATAAATATAATAATTATTATTATGAATAATCAACTAATTTTTATAATAATTAATGGTATAAAGAATTTTAATTAGAGTTTGTTAAAAAAGAATTTTAATAAAATACTAATTAATTAAGTAATCGTTGGTTAAAAACAATATAGCAAATAATAAATTAGAGTTTAATATTTTGTTATACTTAGCTATATACTTGTATTGTTATAAATAGAATTTGAACTCTCATAATTTTTTAAATTATAATTATATATATTTATTATAATTTAGAATTATAATTGTATTAGACTTATAATCGTTAAAAAATATTAATAAAAAATTATAATAACCAATTAAATTTAATTATTTATTGTAATAATATTAAATTATTAGAAATATTTTTGCGAATCCCAATATTTCCCCTTCTTTATATATTTATATATTATATAGATTTATCTATCTATTTGATAAAAAAAATTTAAACTATTTCATATTTTCTAATTTTTTATAAAAATGTTTAATTAATAAGGTTTGATTATTAAAAATAGAAAATACATTTAAGGTTTAAATAAAGATATATATATATTATATAATTTTAATGTTGTGATTGTTAATTTTATAACTCATCTCCAAGTCTTATTTCTCCTTATTTAATAGTGATTAATAGAATTCGAACTCATTATAAAATAATTAATTATCGAATTCTTAACCAATAAGTTATTTTTTAGATAATTTTTAGTTTATTATAATATAAAATAATATTAAAAAAAAAAAAAGAATTTCAAAAGTCAAATTTATTTTTTTTACTTTTTTATAGTTGTAAAAAAGTCAATTTTGGTAATGGATGAGTGAGAATATTTTGATATTTTGCTTGGATTGGATTAGAACAACTATATTCCTACTCAGCTAAACATAAGACAATTACCCATATAGGGTTCAAAACGACGCCGCAACAAACACTCTCTCCGTCATCTTCAACAGCAATGTCTTCCATAGATAAATTAAAAAAGAAAGAAAAATAGCAGAAGGTCACCGCCAATCAGACCCATCATCCAAACGAGAACAATGATCCAATTTCAAACCCTTCTTCTTCTTCTTCCTACAGCTTCTCTTCTCAATCCTGCAACTTCAAATACGCAATATTCACTTACTTTCTGATATATGTAAGCAAACTTTTGATATTCTTGGAGATAGATATAGAGATATATAGAGAAAGGAAGGGGTTGGGAGATTTAGATAGGGGGAGAAATGGATCCGGAGCAGACTTTTATAAGGGTACAAGAAAGGTTCTCGCAGATGCTAACGCCTAAAGTCAGGGCTGCTTTGGAATATTTGTTTTTGTTCATAGCCGTCACTCTCTTTTGTATTCTCGTTGTCATGCACGCCAATTATGTTCAACAGGTGATTTTAATGCCTTTGTATTTTTCTACTTTTCAAAGGGTTTTTGAGGCTTTTATTTATTTATTTATTTTTTTTTTTTTTTGGTGGGGGGGGAGAGGGGGGGGGGGGGGGGGTGTTTCTTGTAGATTGTTATTCCTTACTGTTTGTAGTGATTTGTTATTTTTTTTTAAATTGAATCATTTCAATTGTAAGATTTTAAGCTTGGTGCTTGGTTCTGGTTGTGGAAATCAAATTCTGCTTATTTTTTCTCTTTTCATTTGAAATTACTGTGTTTTTTGAGTGGAAGAAGCGAAATGAAGGGAAATTATCAGATTGATAAAGGTGTAGCATAGGCAAATTTTAAAGGATACTCACAGAAAAATTTTATCTGGTTAAGTTTTAATTGGGTCAAGCACATGAAATAAATTTGTTTTTATTAGTTTTTTTTTCTTGATTTTGCTTCTTGATCCTGGAATTTGACGACTTCTTTAATGGGACTGATTTTTTTGGCAAATGAAGCCTGGATGTTCCAGTCAGCTCTCTGGTGCTGAAACAATGGAAGCCCAGCTTATTCAAATCAAGGTACACAATTGTTACAATATTCAAGCTGGAAAAAAAAGAGACAAAAAAATTAGTCAGCTAGAATGTCGTGTTCTGAGAAAAATTTCTCAGCTTATTTTTCTAATACATCAATTTGAAACTTTATTTTGGTTTACTTTATTATATTCTTTAGGTTGTATTTATCTTAATAAGCAGTAGCCTTTAATTTTTCGTATTAGTAGTTTGATTGTAATAAATATATTTTCTTATTCTTTTCCCTTAGGCTGGTTTTACTCTCATACATAGAATACTAGTATCTGCTTCTTTGTGTAGATAACCAGTGCAGGCTTGTGGTCGCACAATGAGTCTGAATCCAGTATAGCAGATGTTCCTGTAAAGGAGATTGTATCAGATAAACTAGTATTGCTAAATGTGGATGATGAAGATGGATTGACATTTCTGGCTCCAAAGTTGTGGTTGAATTGGATTGGCTCGAGTGCTAGGAAAGGGAAGCTAGCATTGAAATTCTGGAAGACTGATTCTGAACATCTTGAACATCAACCTGGAAGCTCTACCGGCAGTGATACCTCTATGCCAGTTGATGATGTTATTGCAAGAACTGATAAAGTGGAGTCACGCAGTATTTTCCCTGTATCAGCCAAAGAAACTTTTAAAGCAGCATTTATTCATTTTGGCAAAAAGTGGCACAGGCGTTTATCATTCATTTGGAGATATGCAATGCAAATAATTCGAAGTTTCCAGAAGTTGTGGGTGAGTTGATGAAAGAAAACTCATAGCTGGTGCTGAATTTTACATTTTCCTATTCTCCTTTTTTCCTGTCTTTCTCTTATTAACTGAACTAGACAAAGGATTATAGTCAATAATAGTTTCTTAACATAAGGGTGCTCTTATTTCTATTTTCTTCATTTCTAGCAAGTCCTTTCATGTGAGCTTATATATTTTGTATGCTTGAACTACTTAGAAGTATGCTACATTATGCTGAAATATAATTCAAGAATGAGGACACCAGGTTTTAGGTTTAGAACTCTGTTCTTTTAGGTCAAAGGGGCTATAATCTGAAATTTTGAACTGGTAAGTGAGAGCCCAAGAACAAAGTTTTTTCTTCTAATGGTGCTGATAATTATATCTTTTGTGATCTGGAGCTACTGTGCGTTTGTGCCTAGATCAATGATTTAACGTAAGATGAGTTGTCTGCTAATTTAGACCTTTTCTCCTTTGAAAGTAATGTTGCCACATAAATTCTTAATGCCTTAGAAATTATAGTTTTATGCATGTTGCTAATTTAGACCTTTCCTATAGCATGATGTATTTTCATTAGTTTCTTCTATTTAGTGTGCTGTTGAATCTCAATTTGAGGATGTTAAGGTCCTGTTGCCTCGAATTTAGAGTTGGCACTGGAAAGATTGTTTCCATCATTGGAATGCTTTTTTAGCCAATGTATTTAGGATGCCCTTGGCAGTAGTCCTTGAGCGGAGAAGTTCTTTCAAAATTAATTGCTTGGGCATTAATCATACCTGGCACAATTAGGTCTGCTTAAGTGGAAATGTGAGGCTATATGATTTCTTTTAGTACTTTTTTCTGATATATTCTGGTCCTTTATTATTTATACTATGTTTGGAAAGGGTGTAACTGGGAGGAAATAAAATTAAGTGAGGAAAAGTTTGAAAAGGATTACACATTTCCCTTGTTTGAGAGAAGGGAGCAAGTGAAGGGGAGGAAAATGAGAGGAGAAATTCTCCCCTTGCGCTCACAAGTCGCAACACCATCCTCCCAAATTTACAAGGAAAATGGGGTAAAAATTACTAGTTTGCCCATAATACAATTTTGGGAGGAAATTAGTGTGAAATGAGTAAAATTAACCCTTTGTTCATTATGCAATTTGAGAGAGAGAGAGAGAGAGAGAGAGAGAGAGAGTTATTTGATAGATTATAAGAAATATGATTACAGCTTAACTTACTGATCCTAACTTGATTTCCATGGATTAAAAGTTTCTTTGCTGAACTTTAAATTTCAAGTGCAGAATATCACAGGCATTCATTTAAATCTTGATGTTCCCAAGTGGATGAGAATACTTTACTTGGACAGGCTTAACTCATATGCAGGTAAACTAGCTCCTTATTTGTTTACCAATAAACATAATGTTGTAGACACTAAATACTTTGAGTTTACATAATGTGCAGACACTAAATAGTTTGAATTTATCTTAATCCCTGTCAAGGTAGAACTTCTCTCTTTTTTGTAGATCCTCATTTGGTTAAAAGAGGATCTCAAATCACTGGCTGATGCAGAACAAATTATAAATGAATTATATCAGGTTTTTAGAGCTTTTAGGGAATAAACCAAAAGCTCTTCTTTATTTATTTTTGTCATCGATGAGGATATGATTCAATTATCTATGCTTACTGGTTTTTATAGGGTCATGTGTGGAAAACTTTTACTTAGAGATTATCTTAGATATTAATACTTTTCTGGTTTTGTGTATTTTCGTGATATTAAATTTATGTTCATCAGTAAAATTTTGGTAAATATAGAGATGTGAAGAATGATCTACATATGGTTTTTATCGATTTGGAGAAGGCTTATGATAGTGTTCCAAGAGATGTCTTATGGAGAGTGTTAGAATAAAAGAGAGTATCTATTAGGTACATACAAGTGTTGAAAGATATGTATGAAGGAGCAACTACTATTGTGCGTACAGTGGAAGGGGACACAAGAGATTTTCCTATCTCAATTGGATTACACCAAGGTTCAGTTGTAAGCTCTTACCTTTTTACAATAATTCTAGATGAATTGACAAAACACATACAAGAGAGTATCCCTTGGTGCATGATGTTTGCGGATGATATAGTTCTGATAGATGAAACGCGAGAAGGAGTCAATAGAAAGCTAGAGTTTTGGAGAAGTACTCTAGAGTCTAAAGGCTTTAAGTTAAGTAGAACGAAAACAGAATACATGCATTGCAAGTTCAGTGAAGGCCGAACTGGTGATAGGGAAGGAGTTAGTTTGGATGGAGTGGTATTGCCCCAAAGTAATCACTTTAAATATCTCGGCTCAATCCTTCAAGTAGATGGGGGATGTGAGGAGGATGTTAGTCATAGGATTAAAGCCGGATGGTTGAAGTGGAGACGGGCCACGAGAGTTTTATGTGATCGTAAGATTCCCAATAAGTTGAAAGAAAAATTTTACCGTACAGCCATACGACCGGCCATGTTATATGGTAGTGAGTGTTGGGCAATGAAGGAGTCATATGTGTCTAAGATAAGAGTTGCGGAGATGAGAATGTTAAGGTGGATGAGTGACCATACTAGACTAGATAAAGTCCGTAATGAGAGTATTAGAGAAATGGTAGGAGTAGTGCCAATTGAGGATAAGTTGAGAGAAGGGAGATTGAGGTAATTTGGTCATGTGAAGCGTAGATATATGGAGGCTCCAGTCAGACAAGTAGAGCACATTGGGTTAGAGGATAGAAAGAAAAAACATTATACATTTCCTAAAAGCATTACACATTTTCGAGGATTTAGCCCAAAATCGTTTAGAGTGGAGAAAGAGAATCTATATAGCCGATCCCAATAAAATTTTGGGATAAAGGTTTAGTTCAGTTGAGTTGAGTTGAGTAAAATTTTGGTAAAGTTTTTAAATATATAATGTAGATGCAAGAAATTTGAAAGATTTTTTTAGTGATTCTTCTTGACAAATTCTTGGTCTGCACTGAAAGAAAGGAATAGAGAGCTTTTGAGTGAGAGGCATTGTTGCTTTTTGTACTTAGAGTATAGGTGTCTTTTGTATTCACATTAATAAATCTTGTACACTGTTTTATGCCATTTATAATTCTCTTATGTTATAGCTGTTGTAAAGTTCAGGATACATTTATTGTTCCACAGAATTGTTTTATGCATGTGTTGGTGCCTTATTAGTTGACTCTTTTTTTTTTCTGGCTATGAAAAATAATGAGAATGCAAAAGTTCATAAGCTTGTCATAATGGTTTTCTCTGTATATCCATTGCATGTATTTCAGTTCAATGGCTAGAGAAGAAGAGCAAGGCATTTGAACCAACTTATTTATACACCATGGAAAAGGTGCATTTTTGTCCTTTTCTTCTTTCTAAATTTTTATTGCTCCAACTTCCCATTACATGGATTTTGTTGCTTTAGATAATAGATATGATAGAATTTTTCATAGCTTTCTACCAAAATTGTTTTTGAAGCTTATTTAGTCTCTGTATCCAACAAATTTTTTGGTCACAGGGTTATTTCTTGCTTCCTGAGGATGCTAAGTCTCGGCATAATATACGTACTGTTAACATCAGCATATCTGCTCGGCATCCTTGCTTTGGGAACAGGTCATATTTCTTAATAATTTAATATGTGCTTGAAATTGGCGAACTGTGCCTATTGCTGATATTTTGGTCATTATGATATTTATATTATTGGACATTCAAGTGGCAAGGATCTGGTAATCTGCCACTATGGCAGTGCTTGAAAAATTTTGGGTTTGGTGTTTGAAATCATAGAATGGATTGAGAATTTAGAGTTTGGAAAAAGTCAAATGATTTAAAAAGCTTTTACCATGGTGTTAAAATGTTTGAAAAGTTTGTTAGGTGAAGTTATTAGTGATAATCAACCTGATCATTGCAGCCTAACACTTTTTGACTAGCGAGCCATCTAGAAACGGTTTATGAAAATCTTTTTTTTTTTTTTTTGGTTTCTTTTCTGCTATAGTTAATATATGAAATAAAGCATATAGAACTGTGATGACTGAGGATTAAGTAGTCAGTGAGACTAAAGATTGGGAGATTAAGTAGTTACATACTGTAACTAATATCAATTAGGGAGTGAGAATGAATAGCATTGTAACTAATTATAATCAATCATCAATTGAATAGTATCTCTCTCTCTCTCTCTCTCTCTCCCTCTTTTCTTTTCTTCCTGATCCTCTTCTGCTCTGTTCTGTTCTCCTCTGCCTTTCTTTCTTCCTTTCTTCTTCCTCAGTTCTGGAGTTTTGGAACAACTGAGAAGCTTGCTACATAACAAGAACCTTGCAATATTTCTTCTTGGGTGGTATGCTTGTATATTCCTCTTTCACTACTTAGTGAACACTTTCTTGTTTCTAGGTGGCAGCAGCTTCTCATTAACAGAATTGTTGGATACGATACCATACTGATGAATAGTTTATTGAGTTCTCCTGGACAAGGTATAAACTCTAGTCCTGTACTCCTTACACTTGTTTAAATATGAATCTTCTTTTTGGTATGTGGTTCGTAAGTATATCACTAGAAACTAGATATATAATTTAATATAATGAATGTATAAACTCATCTTAGTTGCAATTGTATGAATATATTGGCTTGTCTTCTTAGTTTGAAGTCTTTTTTTTTTGTTTTTTTCTTTTTCATACTTTTAGACTTGTATGTATTTCAGTTGCTTATGCAGTCATTATTGTCAGTTTTCATCACCTGGCAACAAATGTTTGTCTAGTCCTTGATTATGTATTTTTTAGTCCTAAGATTTGTTTCTAGTTGCTGCTTTGATTTATCAAGGGCAGCATCTTTCAATGAGAGTTTAAATCGATGTTGTTCTAATGCACGTTGCATGGGTGGAACAAGTGACTTTCTCTTGGTTTCCATTCCATAATAGAACGCATAGGGCTCTGGTCATTTAGTTGCTTTTCTGAGTTCTAACTCAAATGGCTGCTATTGTTTCCCAAGTGTTTCAAACAACCTGCCATTTTTTCTTTGCACTGATTTATTGCATGTTACTTATTTAGAAATTCATCAGCCCTAAGGTTGCAGGTTAGGTGCTTGTATGTCAACTCAAAAGGGTACGGAAATAAGAATGGTAGAGAGTGGACAGAATACACATGCAGGCATGCATACAAACACACACTCACATTATTACTCCCTTCTCCTCCTTTTATCTGATAAATGCCAACTGTAGAATCAGTAATTTGGTGTTGAGGTTTAATATGATATGTCTGGTCTAAATATCAATATATGACACTATCATCACTAAGCATGAGTGGATATATGATGTGTCTTTTGCTCATTACATTTTAGTTATTTCATGTTTGACTGTATCTAAGAATGTTTTGGGCCTTTTGCAGGCTATCTTTATAATTTTCAATCAAAGGAGTTCTATAATCTTAGTTATCCGCAAGAACCACCAGAAGGTCCTGCAAAATTTGGAGGTCTGTTTTGGGTGATTGCTACCTTTATTTATTTATTTATTTTTAATTATTTTTTGCCACCAATATCCTTTTGCTGATATTGTTTCTTGCTAAAACTTATATGACAAAAGCTTTTGAGTTGGTTTTTAATTGATGGATACTCTGATCGAGTTATGCTTCTTGTTGTTTTTCTTGTAGACTATCTTGTGACCAAGTGTGGTGTGCTAATGATGTCACTGTTCGTTTTCTTCACCACCACAATGTCAGTATCCTTTACATTGAGAGAGACACAGACTCGAATGCTGAAATTTACAGGTGTGCTTTATTTCAATTTGTATATAGAGGATGTGTAATATAGTATTGTCGCTATTCGATACATGCATCCTTGAGGTTGTTTCTTTTCTGCTAATTTTCATGTCTCCTTATGTCTTAAAATCTTGCAAGTAGGTTCAAAGTTCACTGTTGGTTAGGTTTTCTAGGAAGTACAATCTTTGTGCTGATGGTTTATAACAAGAGGCCTATCTTTTTTTGATATCATTTAATGTACAGATTTTAGATACAAAGTGTACATGCTTTGGATACCAATTGCGTGTTTACTTTTTTGAAATTTTGCAGTGCAGCTTCAACACCATGCTCAACATCGGCTGCCAACCTTTCAGTTGATCTTTGTGCATGTGATTGAGTCACTTGTCTTTGTTCCTGTAAGAACAAATCTTGTTGAGTTAGTACTGATGAGATATTCTGGCAATCAGTTCTCCAATTACTTCTTTTAAATGTTCAGTGTTTGCTTGATATCAACTTCTAATGTAAATTCTTATTCAGTAGTATTTGTGCCAGTATTTCTCACTGGGAGTTAATAACTGATGGTGTTTTCCATTGGTTTTGCAGATAATGATTGGGATCTTATTTTTTCTGTTCGAGTTTTATGATGATCAGCTTTTGGCTTTCATGGTCTTAATTCTTGTTTGGTTGTGTGAACTATTCACACTGATCAGGTCACTCTCCCCCTCTCTCCTATATGTTATGCATGAACAACAAGATGTTATGTCTACTTATGCATGTTGTTTCTGGTTGATGGTGTATAATATGGCCATCATTTAGATTATGGTAGCCTATGTAATTACTCTGATTACATTCTGAGATCATTTCAATCTATAACCACTTGGGCCCTAATGTTTTCTTTGTGACCTCTTCAATAGAAGTTGGAGGCTTCTACTGGGTGGGATAGTCAACATCAAGTAATAGTTGGCTCCTGTTGTATCTTCTAAATTTATATGGTTAATTCATTGATTCGTGATCTCTGAACTATTGGACACAGTGGCTTGAGAGCTTTGATTGGGCTTACAATGAATTTGATAGTTTTTTTGATTCTAGGTGCTTTAATACTGGAAATGATCTAAGTAGCTCAAGGGATCACCGATATGTATTAGTTGTTCACATGTCAGATCAATATATAGATCATTGTGCATGCCCTATATATAATAATTAGTACAGCCATTATACCTTTGGCGCCTGCTTGCATTGTAGCATGTATGTGCAAGTGTCCATGCTTATTTTGTGCTGTTATAATGAGATTTTGCTTGCTATAAACTTGCAGTGTTCGCACGCCAATATCAATGAAGTTCTTTCCACGCTTCTTTTTGCTCTATTTTCTAGTTTTTCACATCTACTTCTTTTCCTATGCATATGGTAAGGGACCTAATGCTTTTTTTTATTAATCTTTCTTTTAGCTTGAAAATCTTACTTTTATCTGAGGATATTGATCAAATTATTTCCAGGTTTTTCATATTTGGCTCTCTCTACAACTGCAGCATTTATGCAGCACCTCATTCTATATTTTTGGAACCGCTTTGAGGTAACAGTCAGAATCTTCTCAAGTATTTGGCATTTTCATAGTGATTCATTTATTACTTTCATGCATTGACTGGATGCTATAATAAGTTTGCAATTACTCATTATTGAAAGTTGCATTTTTATTTTGCTGTTGCAAATTTGTTAATAGAGCACAGTACCATCTCTTCTCCTTGGCATAAATATTTCCGTATCTTTCTTTTTGTCCTGCACGTTTCTCAGGTACCAGCTTTGCAAAGGTTTATGCAAAACAGGAGATCACAGCTTCAGCAACACCCGGACATCCAAATCACATCCTCTACCATCCTTGCATCAACTTTACACATTACGAGATTGAACACTAGGAACGAAGGTTCAGGTATTACAGACTTGGCCTCTGTTCCTGGATTTAGACCTGGATCTGACCAAGCAATACCAGCAAATGGAGTAGAGAATCCTGGGCCTCAACAACGCCTGGGAAATGACAACCTGGACAGGGTTGGTAACACTATGCAGATTCCAGGTCAGACAGATCTTCGGCAACCAGAAACTGGTCCCAGCCCTGGTTCCGTGAACTCATTTAGTTCACTACTGTTATGGATCTTGGGAGGGGCTTCTTCTGAAGGCCTTAACTCACTTTTTTCAATGTTTAGAGACGTAAGAGACCAAGGACAAGTTTATGCTGACTCCCCCAGACCTGAAAACGGCGCAAACCAGGATGTGCAATGATCGTGAGCATTGCATTTGAGAGGGATTGCGATATGTTGTATAGAAAAAAGCAACATGTATCATTATCGTATGTTAAATTGAAACCCTCTTCTGTTAACCATGAATGGTAGAAAATACAGAGGGCAGCAGTTCAGTTGTGGATAACATGTAGATTATCACAGGAACATACATTAGTTCTTAGTAGTTGCGAGAGATACATTGTTGCTCGTTGTTGAACTTGGTTCGCAGGACTTCTAACCAATGTAACTTTCATCAGAAATTTGCCATACCATCTATTGCTTGATCTGGCTTAATCGTACTTTACATTTTTCTTACATACAGTAATAGGCCTTAAATTCTAATAAAAGCAATTAAACCTTTTTTTTTTCTCTAGCTAAGTGATTTGATCATTTATGAACCTAATTAATGAAATCCCTATCATTATTATTCGTATTATTATTCTAATTTATTATTTAGAAAAAAAATAGTTTAACTGCTTTTATTACATTTTCCTCTGATCAGGGAAAGAAACACCCCTTCAATTCTCATCCCTACTTGAACTGTGTCTTCTAAACTATGATCCCCACTTGGGATTATCACAGATATACCAAACGAGCCGAGCTTGATTGCTTCTTTATGTATATATGTGGAACCAATGATAATTTTTATTTTAGAGTAATTAAGTCTGATTAAAATTTAAAGATATTCATTTAATTTAGTCAGCAATGAAATTCGATTATTTCAAAAATAAAATTTACTGGCTAATTTGCTTATAAAGTTAAAGTTTTGGCGATTTATCCCTTATTGACAAGTTCCAGGGGAAAATTATTTCTTTTTAGTTGATTTCTATTTTATCAATTTTTTAATTTACATTCAGAGTCCTCAGGTCAGTTCCTCCGGATGATCTTAAGAGTGCACTCCTCACATTGGCTTAATAATGGAATCGAATTCTGGTTCACAATCATTGAGTTTTTCCTAGTGAAATCGGATCCTGGTTGATAAAGAAGCGATCTTCCATCCTTACTAATTGGACTTTAGTATCTCCATAATCCAAGAAGTTTTTCTACCCAACTGCCTCCATTATTGATAAGTATTACAAAATCCAACAAATGAACAATATCAGTTAAATGCATGATAAAATGTATATACATATATGATAATCGTACACCCATTTAACTGAATGAAAGACTAACAACTACATTTCTATTTATCAAATTAATTAACACAAATTTATAGCGATAATCAAGAACAATCTTGTAGAATACTTGAAGCTTCAATACGTTGTTCATCAGTTAACTCCAATGGAAATTCGACCAAAAATTTGATATGCAAATCACCTCTCTTTCCTTCTTCTTTAGTTGGCATACCTTGACCTCTAATAACCTTTTCATATCCTGGATATATGACATCATCAAATGATAAGCACATTCTTTCCCCTCCTAATAATGGAACTGAAATGGTGCAGCCAGTGAGAGCCTGGACCAAGGGTATCTCAAGTCCATAGTCCAAGTCGTCACCTTCTCTCTCAAACAAGGGATGTCTCTTTTCATCAATTAATAAAATCAAGTCTGCTGGGTGATATCCTGGTCTTTCATCACCCTTTCCTTCAAATGTAATCTTTGTTCCTTTCTTCCATCCGGGCTTTATTTTAATCATCAGGATCTCTTCTTCTTGCTCAATTATCCTGCAAGAAAAATATTGTAGTTTACCATATTATCTCTTTATTATCAATCAACCTGGTTATTATTCCTAGTTATATAGAGGGGAAGACATAGTAACATACCCGTTTGTGATGACATTTCTGGTGATCTTAATTTTCTTGATGCATCCATGGCATAGTTCTTCCAGTGTGCACTCAAGCTTCCTCTCAATTGGTGGAGGTTTTCTCCGAGCAGTGGATTGAGAGTATACAATAGGTGTAGTGTTGCCTTTTCGGATTGAACTTTTTGTTAGTGAAGGGATTTCTGTTTCCGAGGCACTCCTTCTACCAGTGCTTTTCGATCGGTTGGCATCCGGCATCGGAGAGGTACTACGGCTTGCATTTCTTGACAGGCAGGTAGGACTTGGGGAAGGTGTTCGTCTCTTTTTACTCATACTCTTGAACAGAACAGAAGGCCGAGAAAAGAAGCTCTCGTCCATGCTTTTATGATGATTATAGGAACCTCCAGGAGATGACAAATCACTTGGTGGTGGTGTTGTGGGTTCATATTCAGTTTGGTTTTCTGGATTCTTTTTCTCATTGATGGCCTGAAATCAAAGAACTACAAGAATCAAATAAAAGAAACACAATATAAATAATCTATCATCTAACATTTGCTCAGGCATATAACTTGCAGGGTTCGTCAGGAAAAACTAATTTATCAGGAAAAACTTAACAAGATAGATCCGATTGATTATACATTTATACCTTGCAGGCTTCATTGCTTTGGTGGAATTTGACTTGTGCTTCAGCTTTGTTAGATGGATTCATGTCAGGATTCCTTTTTGTAACAAGAGACTTGTATGCCTTGCACATATCTTTAATGGTTGCACTCTTAGAAATTCCAAGGACGCTGTAAAAGTCTAGTGTAGGAGAACGTGGAGGATCTCCCATGGGAAAGAACAATAGCTGCAGATAAAAAGAAGAAAGGAGGAGGAGGAAGAAGAAGAAGAAAGATAGAGAAATTGAAAATTAACCAGAAAGAAAGTGTGGTGCAAAAGGGTGTGAAGCAAGAAGCTAGCCTTGTTAGGAGGAGCTTATATTGGGCACAATCTGTTATTGCTTGGAGATGAGAAAAGTTAGTAACACAGTTCCTTGCTGTAGAGGTTTATTTATTTATTTATAATTTTTTTTTATAGTGGTGTTACTATATTTAGGGAATTTTATTAAGTCCATCTGTTCTACAATTGAATCATTTATATATCCTCAATTTAATCTCCTGCCTTTTATTTTCTTCTGTTTTTTTTTTTTTCCTTTTTCTGAATTTTAATTCTAGGATCAATTAATTTTAATTGCCATTGAATTTGCTAGAAGTATCAAGTACCAATGGATACAGGGATCTCTAGTTTTTAGTTACAAAATCAAAGTAATCTCTCTCACTCTTAAGGATCTTGGCATTGTTGGAAATTGAGTTACTCCACATATAATTTGTTAATAAATCAATATATATGCACAAATTTTTTAGTCCCAACATATGGAAAGAACCCCTACATATATAATTTAATTATTGAAAAATAAAAAAAAATACTAAAAATACAACATTTTCAATGATGGATAAAGATTCATCTCACAGATCCGTTGCTGATACATAACTGTTTATTGTTAATATTTTAGCAATGAGAATTTTACAATTAACTAAAATCTCATGTTAAAATTTAATTTTTCAATAAATTATTAATTAGCGATAGATTATGATTATCACTAAAAATTTTATCATTAAAGCAATTTAACAATAAATTAACGGCTAATTTATTGCTATTTTATATTATTAGCTATTGATCCATCAATTCAATGCTAAAGTTTATAATTTTTATGGTGAATTAATTGAATTAGGAATGACAATCGAAAAGGCTAAGGTGAAGTGTGATACACCTTTATTTACAAATAATAATATTTATTTTTATAAGTTATCAAATAACTTTTTTTATTCAAAGGAGATTATATGAATAGAGTAAAGGAGATTATATGGAGCCTTTGGGCTCCTACATCGGAAAACAGATGTGTGTGTGAGTTCATAAGCGTGGTCAAAGCTCATATCAATCAGCAATTGCTTAGGAGCGAGTGTTGGTATAGAAAATTTTATAGTCCCGTATGTGCATATGTCAATCTTCAATATATATAAAAAAAGGAGATTATATGAATAGAGTAACAAGAGTGGTTAAGGAAATTATTATTTTTTTGGAAGAAGGAAAGAGAAACAAAACAACACTAAATAATATCTAGATTTGAACACCAACTAACCACCTCAATATAAAATTAGCAAAGGATAGCAATTCACTTTATACGTGTTTCTTATGCATACGAAATCTTAACTTACCTAATTAGCTTAGTGATTGCAATTAATAATTAACAAGTTTAATTCAATTTTCAGTCTATTTATGTTTCTTGTTCATTGCACTTTACATTTTCATTGGTAAATATTACTTTCAATTAAACTCTCAATTTATTTTAATTGCATTAAAGTTTACAAGAAATGTTAGATTTAACAGTAGCGTTTATAAAATTTACTACTGTAAACTTATGGCAGTAATATATGAATTATTGAATGTTATTGCTATAAAATTGTGATCGCAGATATTTTATAATAAAATTATGATTATGAAAAAAATATTTTGATGTCAATTATTCACGTTGCTATTATATTGTAATAAAACTAATATTATTATAAAATTTGTATAGCTAATTTTAACATTTGTTGTAATGAACATTAAAACTTTAATTTTGAATTCAATTCAATCAAATTCTCAATTTATTTTTATTGCACAAAGAGTTACATTTTCAAGCACTAGCAATCAATTTAGTTTTCCTTCTCAAGTTATTTAATTTTTCAAATATATTGATTTGCACTTTCTGTAAAATTATTTACATGTATCTGTATAGTGATTTATTTTTCAAAGTGATGAATTTATTTTTTCTATGCACAATAATTTATTTTTTAAGAGCAATCAATTTATTTTTTTGTCACATTAAATAATTTATATTTTTATGAAATTTTGACCAAAAACTTACAATGTAATCAAATAACATTGACAAAATTAAATTGTTTATTTTTAGTTATACATTTACTCCAATTAGAAATTTAAGGTGTATTATATATTTAATTTATATTAAAATCTTAACCACATGTTCATAATTAATTTATACATAAAAGAAAAGCTAGAAAGCCTTTTTTGCAAACTATTTAAGTCCTGTTTTATAATAATTAATTATTATTATTTTCTTTATTTTTAAATATTAATATAAATATTATATCATAAAAAATATAAATTAAAAATAATATTTTAATTAATATTAAAATATTAAATGCGGCAGAAAGCCATCAAAGCTTTAAAGAAAAAAAAAATTATTACAAAAGCATTGGATAATGGTGATTGCATGATTTGTAAAGATGGACATGTGGCCCAAAGAGACAGTGCCATTACAAGACTTAAAATCTTCAATTTTCAAGCAAAGTGTGACAAAGTCAACCATGACCAAAATAATTTCTTTGACAAGCTTCAACAGCACGTGACCAATTTTTGGTCTTGGCAAACCTTGGATTATATAATTGAATTACTCATCCACCTAACTAATTGACCAATTAACTAATATTTTTTTTTCTTTTATGGATTATGACTTAAATTTAAAATTTTATAATTTTAATATCATATAGCCTTATTTGAAAAGGTTAAATCACATTTTTTTTTTATTTTACCTAAAATTATTTAAAAAAAAAGAGAGATATATCATACTGCCTAGAAATTATACCCATGATTATCTATGCTAATAGATATTAGCCAATAATTAGTATGCAAATATAATTGTATTTTCTAATTTATATGAGAATTAAATTCAAACTTTGTAGAAATTGAGAAGAGAAAAAGAAAGAATCAATTTTTATTGTCAATTTATCATTTAATTGAATTGTGGCTATATATATAGAGAGAAATTCAGTTTCTCTGATTTTTTTATGAAAGTTTTATTTATTCTTAAAAAAAAAAAAGTTCGTTTCAATATAATTTCAAAAATAAAAAGTTATTTTAATAAAAAAGTCAAGAAACGATACGGTCTCTATTAAGACAAGGACTGAAGTGGGCCCATGATAGTGTCTGTTTGTCTGCATGTGGAGTCCTCCTCCAACTTGCAAGCTCAGGGAGTGGCACCAACGCCGACTCAAGATTCCAAGACTCTCTGTGTGTAACAGCAAGCCAGCAGGCGGCTGCAGCCAGAGCAGAATCCGTCGTGTGTGTGTGAGAGAGAAATATTGACCAAACCAAGATTGTCATTTCCTCGTCATTTCACAAACTCTAATTTGAGCATTCAACCCAAAAAAAAAAAATCCCTCTTTTTTATTTTATTTTATTTTATTTTATATTTTCCTGTTTAAAAGATTTCCTTCCCTAACTTGCATATCTTGCAAACTAGAACACGGAACTCAGAATCCATTAACCAGCGCATAACCCAAGCAAAATCTTGAGGCCAAGTATAGAAATGGCCAATATTGATTTGCTTCTTCTCTTGTTACTCTCTCTTTCTGCTATTATCTCCCCTACCCATGAAACTACTATAACCTCTCTTCCTACTGCCCAAAATAATTTGTCATCACAATGCCCCATGGACCTTAACTATGTCTTGAGAATCCCATGGAACAAAACCACTTGCCAAAATTACCAGCCATCCAAAAATGATAGTGCCAATTCCGAAATTGATATGACCAATAAGGATTCATGTTGCATGACTCTTCTGTCCCTCTTTGGGGTAGGCCTTGCTCAGCGTCTCAAGCAAACCTCTTACTTTCATCTTCCTAGCTTACCCACCTCTGTTTCTTGTCTTCAAGATTATCAAGCAAAGCTCAGCTCTATCTCTTTGGCTGATGATATTGTGTCTCACTGTTTGGACCCTATGCATTTTGTCTTAACTCCTAATATATGTGCCCATGTGCAGACTTCTCAGGATTGGGTTACTAAATTGGGTAAATCAACTGTTCTTGACTCTGCTTGCAGGCCTGATCTTGTTGATCTTATATCTTGCAGTGCATGTGTGGCCGCTGGGTTTAAGGTTCAATCTAAGCTGTTATCAATTGATGGTAATCAAACTCATGCGACAGATTGTTTTCACTTTACAGTTCTGTATGCTGCTGGTATTGTTAATGAGTTTGGTCCTGAAAGCGATGGTGCTGTTACATGTATATTTGGGTTAGACTTGGAATCTAATATGGTTTCATCTAATAAAGGTCATTCTGCTCTTGTTTTTGGCTTAACTGGTGTTAGTGTTGCTATTTTGGTCATTTCTAGTTTGTCAGGATTGTATTTTTGGTATGATAAGAAACGGAGGAGGAAAAATAATTCTAGTTTTCCCTTTGATTTGGAGGAACAAGGGTCTAGGCCAAGACTGAGGCCAAATACTGGATCCATTTGGTTGAAGATTCATGATCTTGAGAAAGCTACAGAAAATTTTTCCCAGAAGAATTTTATCGGTAGAGGAGGGTTTGGTTTTGTTTACAAGGGGATTTTGTCTGATGGGACAACTGTAGCTGTTAAGAGGATTATAGAATCAGATTTTCAAGGTGATGCAGAGTTTTGCAATGAAGTTGAGATTATCAGCAATTTGAAGCACCGGAATCTGGTGCCTCTTAGAGGGTGTTGTGTGGTTGATGAAGAAGAGAATTGCACTGAAAGAGGGAGTCAAAGGTATCTTGTTTATGATTACATGCCTAACGGGAATCTTGATGATCTTTTGTTTCCATCATTTGATGATCAAACCAGGAAGAAACTATTGACATGGCCTCAAAGGAAGAGCATAATTTTGGATGTGGCAAAGGGATTAGCTTATTTGCACTATGGAGTGAAGCCTGCAATATATCATAGAGATATTAAGGCGACAAATATATTGTTAGATGCTGACATGAGAGCAAGAGTGGCTGATTTTGGGTTGGCAAAGCAGAGTAAAGAAGGTCAGTCTCATCTCACTACAAGAGTGGCTGGAACTCATGGATACCTGGCTCCTGAATATGCTCTTTATGGGCAACTGACTGAGAAGAGTGATGTTTATAGCTTTGGGATTGTTGTTTTGGAGGTAATGTGTGGGAGAAAAGCTCTTGATTTCTCTTCGCCAGGGTCGCCACGTGCTCTTTTGATCACTGACTCGGTTTGGTCATTGGTGAAAGCTGGAAAAGTAGAAGATGCCTTGGATGCTTCTTTGCTAAGAGATGGGGATTTTTCAAATTCGAATCCGAAGGCCATAATGGAGAGGTTTGTGCTTGTTGGGATATTGTGTGCTCATGTGATGGTTGCCTTAAGGCCTACTATATTAGATGCTCTGAAAATGTTGGAAGGAGATATTGAAGTTCCATCCATTCCCGATCGGCCAATGCCTCTTAGCCATCCTTCCTCTTTTGGTGATGGTAATAACTTCAGCATCTCCCCAGCACTGAGCTTTCCACGAGTGAATATTGGAGACATGCTCAGGTAAGCCAGAAAGTTCGGAATTTCATATTTTGCATTACCTAAATGGATATAGGAAAGTGGAGCCATGTTTATGTGCGATCATTTCTTCAGTTGATTCAAGAGAGTGTGTTATAGTGAAAATGAACACGAAATAAGAAGTCTTGAACAATGAAATGGATCTCCATTACCATGTGGGTGCATGTCTAAAGACCTCAAGTTAAGAGCGCTAGAGTCTGAGCCTGCCAATTTCTGACAGTGTGCATGGATCATAAACAAGAATACTATATGTTCTGATGCATCCAAAGTGGCCTATGTGACTTATTAGCGTAATTGAAGCTTTGAAGAGGGGTATGACCTAATGGTCTCTTTTCTTACCAATCCAGGAATGCATGACTAAAGTTGGAACATCTAGAAAATGGATTCAAATGATAATTTGGAATCAGCAACTGCCTTGTAAATGAAGATTTCTTGTTTTTTGATTTTTTTTTTTTTATCTTCACTTAGGATGTTGTTAGACAACAGTACGACCGCATTTAGAATATCTATAAAAAGAAAATCGATATGAAATCACTATGTAATTTCAATATTTCATATACTCTATGCATTAGAATGTAAATATCTTACGTGTTTTCTCTTATTCCTTTTGTCATTGCCTGTTTTCAGTTTGTGACTTGTAAAATAAAAGGAAATATTTCATATAATCTTTTGTGGCCTTGTATAGCTGCTGCTTAGGTTTCCTCTGATTGTTTCTTCTGGGTATGCAGCCCTCCTTTGGATCAAAAAAATAAAAAATAGAAAGGAAAAAGATTAGAGTTCTTTGTATTGGCTCTTGTCAAGTAAGAAGCTTGATGGTTATGCATTTTTGCAGGTTTTCCGGAACGTTTTGAACTCTAACACAGGGTTTCAATACTTCATCAAAAGTTTTACATTTTCCGTTATTTGCTTGATGTTCACGAAGGCTTTCTGTAAAAAGAAAATTTAGAGTGAAAGTTCATTGTGCTTTTGACACTAGAAAAGGTTTTCTTTAAGATTTATATTATAATGTATGAAAGAGATTTTACTGTTGTAATATTTTAGAATTATATTTAATCTGGTTTAGAATGATAGCAGACAGAGGAAGTTAACTAAAATAATAAAATCAAAGTATTTTGATCATAAGAGCTTACTTTTGCAGCTGCTAAGAATTTCTGGACATTTTCCAAGATAAGGAAACATTTAAAAAACAGAGCTTTTAAGGTAAATCTTGTAGGCTGCATAAATTCAATATTTAATATATTTCATATTCAAGGTCGTCTTCGAAGCATACAAACTGAGCTTATTTTATTCATGATGAGACCATTGCATCCTTTTATTGTCTTCTTCTTCTTTCTCCTCATTGACATGAAATTATTAATATTTTATAACTAATGTATTGGTACACCATCCCATAGACCTGGAGCGTTTGTCATTCACACGGGAAGTGGTTTTCCAGGGAGACTAGAATAAATTATACCCTTTCTTCAACATGTCATGGGAGCTCAAAGTTTTGATTGTCCAAGAAAGGTTTGTATTACAATATGAACAAGATATAAGATTTTTCTCACATTTCTAATAGCTTAAGTTTTTGGAACTATTGATCAACTTTGACTTCTGTTCCAGGAGGAAGGAATGGTGCTTGTGATATTGTTAATTACTAGTTTTTGGTATCAAACTGATTCAAAGCAAGGGAAGAGGAGTGTGCATGATGCTTGAAAATTGAGGCATGAGTAGGTGGCCTAATGCATAGACAATGTTTATTGACTGGAAATAGACATTGCATTGAAAATGATTGGGCAGGTGGATAAATTTTCATAAGCTTTTGCCTTTTACTGGTAGTGGCTGGACATTTCTAAGATGGTGACTGATAAATCAATATGATATGTAGGTTAAGTGATAAAGCTCTTTCCTTGCATCTTCCTAATTCAATCTTCTTTTTTTACCCAAGTTTTTCCTGATAATGGATATCACCATCATGGCATACTAATAACAGGCTTTGTTCACACATAATAAGATCACCATGGCTGACTGGCATCAGAATTGCTCTTTAGTACTCCACCCTGTACTACAATTGCTCTTTAGTACTTCTCTCGAAGTATATTGCACAGATTGTTGCATGTTTTCTGTAATTTTCTACATAAATGACGTGTATTTTGTAATATCCATTTCTTAAAATGCATTTGCTGTAGCTTCCTCTGCTCACAACACGTATCCTAGTCATAACTGAGGCATTTGAATCCTGCACGCTTGATATATACAGGTGCATGGAAATATACACAAGCATGTGGGCAGATAAGCACCTTCAAAATGATCTAACATCTTGAACTATCAAATAATCTTTTCAAGTCCCTCTCATTAGTACCTACCTTATTTATTTATAAATGGAATTCAGCGTTATGAGGCATACCAATATGAGACAGGTGATTTTCTGTGTTCATTTGGAAAGAGAACTTAATGAACTTCTGCAGGAACTTTAGTCTGTGGATGGAGTAGAGTAACCCAGTTGTAGATCCAACAATTAATCCAAAAGTGAGCTCAGGAATGAGTCCAAAAACAAGTGGGCTATTTGAGGATTCTTCAGGATAAGATCGGTAGTTTGTGGTTGATCAGAAAAAGAATGCTGTACAACTGAACCACACAATCTTTGATTGCCCAAGAAACTGGAGACCGTAAAAGTGTCAAACTGGTCTCCTAACCAAGACAAAGAAGTGTAGTCTTTTCACTTTTCAGTGAGGGATTTCACCAGCCAGATGGTTTCCAGAGAGATTCAATTTCTCCATGTTTAGTCAATTAAGACAGTTCATTGGGAATGCTTCGGGAGAAGTTGAATTATAGGTCCAAGACCTCTAGCTTCTGGCCCCTGGAGCTTAGCTAGCCAAGTTGGTTATCTGACCAGAGTAGGCGATCACCTAAAGCTAAAATTTGGAGATTATGAAATCCATCTGATTGTATTTATTTATCATCGTTTTGCATTAATTCCCTCCAGAATACGGAGGTTCAACAAATTTATCAATATATGCTTAAATGGGAGGTCAGAACTCCTCAACTGCCCTCCCTTCTCTTCTACTTTTCTCTCTTTTAGGGAAAAACATTTTAAGTGCTACTGCTTTCTATTTTCCTATGCCGATAGATAAAATGGAAGGAGATAAATGCACCAAAGACATTAGAATTTATTGCTCATCAAGCAATAAGAGAAAATCAATAATAAAATTCAATTGTAAAATAATACAGTAAGGCAACATACTTTTTCACATAATATATCAGTCTAGCAATAAAACCCATCAATACGTGTGCATATAAGAATCTCCTGTGGTGGTAGTCCTGCAAAATATAGCAAGTACTTTTAAGAGTAAATAAATTATGAATGCCAAAATACCAAATAAGAAATTCCTTTACCTGTTGTCATTCTGAATTTGGTTTAGATGGACAGAAGGTTCCTCTTCCTTTGTCTCCTCATGATTTATGCTCTGTATAAGAGGAATTTTTAGAAAGTTTTTGGTCTTGTTTCAATCTTTTAAGAGGAGGTTCCTCTTCCTCGTCTTCTTGATTTTTGCTTCTCTTTTCATCTCTGCAAAGATAATCATCTTGAAATATAGGATGTACCCCACACTTAATTATGGCCCCATAATCACGATTCACAGGATATGGGGGCTTGGATGAGTGCTTGTCAATGCAGAACTGAAATGAGGCCTCAACGAAATTCACTTCCATGTCGAACAAGTTGCTCCAAAGGAATACATGTTCTGAATATAAGGATCAACTCTCAAATTCAGCAAATCGGAATAGAAATTTTTGCTGCTATGTCCAGACTTGTCTACGAAATGGGCTTTACAACTAATTTGAATCATAGGATCACAAGAATAATTTTTGGGATTAAAAACAGCACAAAAAGAAAGACCGATCATATTAGGCCTATCCAGTCTGAATGAAAGAGAAGATCCACTCTTGTTCTTATATCTCATCGTTTGAGGCAGTTCAACCCCAGCTATACATAAATTAACAATCTGTACCACAAAAATTATAAATTAGTTTATGAAAAATAAAATCCACATTTGTTGTGATGTAACACCTGAGGAAGGAAGCATACCCTGTGTTTCAACAGATGCGTTTCCAATACATCCTCCATTATTTTCTGATATATCTCCTTATCCACATTGATGCAATTACGAAACTCAAGATGTTTTTCTTCTTCTTCTTCTTCTTCTTCTTCTTCATCATCATCATCTTCATGTTCTAGGAAAAGAAATGAAGTTGATGCAGATTCCAGAGACGTGCAATCTGATGCATCCAAATCTTCTAAGCATGGAAGCTCGGGTAAACATGCAAGCCTCTTGCAACCTTTTAATCCAAGCCACTTCAACTTGGATAGTTGTTTAATGCTTGGAGGTATGCTCTCGAAATTGTTTCCAGCTAAATATAACACTTTCACTGACATTAAAAACCAAAGGCTCTGGGGGATTTCTAATATACCAGAGTCATTTAAATCAATTTCCCTTACACGTGACAAACCAGTCAAAGAAGGCAATGTCAAACCTTCACATCCTCTACATCTTAAATCTTCCAATTTTCCCAACTGATTGATGGAGGATGGTAAAGTTTTTATTCCACTTCCAGATATATAAAGGTCCTTCAGCAATTCTAAATTCCCTATGTTCTCTGGCAATCCACTGACATTAAAACAATCTGAGATATCAAGGAGTGTAAGAGATTTCAGATTGCAGATGCTTTGTGGAAGACTATCCAATTTTGAGCATCCATGGAGAGTAACTTCTTTTAGACATTTCGACTTGCCAATGCTACTAGGAATCTCAATCAAGTTTTCACATCCTCTCAAACATAAAAACTCAAGATTTGGAGCACTAGACAAGTCTGGAACTTTGGTCAGCTCCAAAGAGTAGCTGAGGTCCAAAAATTTCAAACTTCCAAGAGCCTGTAATGAAAATATCAATAATATTAGCAGATGCTAATTAACTTTACACAATGTAGCTAAATTTTATAAAGTAGAACAATGACTCTTGCCTTCTCTTGATTCCAAAGTTGGATGAGGTTGCTCCTTGGCATGTGAAGTTCTACAAGATTTTTTGGGCAAAAATTTAATGGCAAGAATGTCAAAGGGTATCTTTCCCAGTGATGATATCTTAGCTCTTCTGGAAGAAATTCAAGGCCACTAGGAAGCAACACTTGTCCTTGTGTGGATTGAGTAACATTGAAGAATTTTAGGAATCTAAGATTGCACAATTTCATGAAAGCTGTGGAACTTAGCTCCAAATATCCATTCCCAGACATGTCAAGTAATATGCCTTCAACATTTGCAGTTCCCTAATAAATAACAGCTAACATTATAGCAATTGCACTTAATTCTTATGAGAGCTGCAACATATATATATATATATATATATATAAACTGAAACAATCTACATATTAATTAATTTGGCCCTTACCCTATCTGTTGTCAATACATGACAAATATCCTTATATTTCCACAACCTGCTGCGTGCTCCGAGCTGTTTGGATTCCTCATAAACAATTTCCTTACCCATCTGTTGTAACAAGTCATGCATACCTACCTTACTGTCTGAAACAGTTATGAGAGATTTATCAATTAAACGGCTTATTGCTCTTCTTGGAAAGAAACAGCAACCTTCTAATATTCTTTCAACACGATCTTTAGGCTCCTCTTTAAGGAAACATGCAATATCAAGAAATACGCTCTTTTCATGACGTTCTAGTCTATCATAACTTATTTTCAGAACTGCTTGAATGTTCATATCAGGAATTTCTTTCAATTTTTCCAACTCACTTTCCCATTCTTCAATCCCATTGTCACACAAATTAGAGCCTAAAATTATAAGAGCCAATGGAATGCCTTGAGCATATGTTATCAACTTCTTCGATATATTCACATATCCTTTCTTAGGATGATTTTGTTTGAAGGCATACAAGCTAAAGAGGCAAAGAGCTTCATCATCAATTAATTTTTCAACCTCATATATAAATTCCTCAGAGCAAACATTTTTAAGTACTTGCCTATCTCTACTAGTTACAATGATCCTACTTCCATTATGGTACAAGCCACAGTCTCCTGCTAAAAGCTTTAAAAGGTTTGGATCATTTACATCATCAAAAACAATGACTACCTTTTTACTCTGAAGTCTTCTCCTAATGATAGCAGGCAACCGAGGTGTGCTTATATGTAAATTTTTTTCTCCTAACAATTGATTAATGATTTTATCTCGTAAAGTAACTGGTGTTTGTTTTCTCACCTTCTCTCTGACATTTGCAACAAAACAGTGACCATCAAATTTATCCATAATTCGACTAAATACTTCATCAGCAATAGTTGTCTTGCCAATACCTCCCATACCCCAAATTCCTATGACCCGTTTGTCATTTATTGATTCAATACATAACAATGATTCCACTTTCTTCACACGCGAATCAATTCCAACTAAGTTATCATTGTAAGAATCACTTGAAGGGAAGTGACTTAATTTCTCCGAAACATTATTTACTATTACCTCAACTAGTTTGGATTCAGACCTGATACATGTGAAGCACAAACACTAGTAAGTCAAAATGATAGGCTTACTTCTAAAGTAATACAATGTTTTTATTTTAGATTGTGGTATCAAAATCGATGTCCATATTAGCAGTGTCTACACACACACACACACACTCACACAAGAATATTAAAAAAAATTAACTGAATTACTTGAAATGCCGTGAATCCCATCCTGATAAAATGCTTATTTCCATCAAAGCATGGCGCCAGTCTTCCACATTGTCTAAACAACCTTTAAGTTCTTCCCCATTCTTAGCAATTGCAAATGACTCCCCAAAATTCCCAGTCAGCTCTTGAACATCGGCTGGATCTACATGGTAAAACACTGGTAGGACTAATTGTCCTGATGTTTTCTTGCATTCAAGTATCTTCACAAGCTCATCCAAGCACCACGGCGAATCTGCATAATTTTCAGAGAAAATTACCACTGAGACAAATGATTCCTCAATTGTTTGCAAGAGAGCAGGTGAGATCTCTTCTCCTTTGCGGAGGTTTTGATCCAAGAAGGCATTGATTTGTTTTCGCTGCAGAGCATCAAAGAGATGGGAGAGAAAACCCTCGCGAATATCTTTGCCTCTAAAGCTAATAAAAACATCATATTTGCAAGGAGTTGAAGAAGTAGAAGCCATGGTAAGAGATTAAAGAGGCCTCTGCAACTGAGTTTGAAGAAGGTAAAGAGGGCAAAACACTATATTATTTTATATGAAGATAACTAATGAACGAAGGAACTGCTGGCATTTACACTGTTCGGTAAAATGCAAAATTCAATTGAATATATAATTTCAAAATTAAAATTTATTTACTTATTTTTTTAAATTATTCTTAAAAATAAAATTTAAAATTATAATTTTCTATAAAATTTTAAAAATATTATACCTAATAAATTTATAATAATTAACAAATATATAAACCCAACTAATTACGTTTTGATTTTAAATTGGAACCAAATCAGAATTGATTCAATCAAAATTAAAATTGATTTTTATACTGGACTGATATTACCCTTTTATGGTTTGATTTAGGTTTATATTTTTTAGGAATCGTAAATCAGTTATTTTAATTGAATGGAATTGATGGTTCCAAACTAAATCAAACTGATGATTTAAATATAGAAAACTTAATAAATACCTCACTCCATTTCTAATTTATTTATATAAATATCAAATTATTTACATAATTATTCTCTAATTATCTATATAATTATTCTCTATACTCTCTTTAATACTTAATACTTTCTCAATTTCTCTTAAATTCTCTAAATAATTAGACTCTATTTATTTCACAGAAAATATTTTTATCTATTAAATATATAAATTTTATAATTGAAAGAAACATTTTGTTAATGGATTTTTTTTTTAAATAGAACAAATCTACTATAGATCTAAGACACAAAATATATGGTGAGATCCATCTATTATATATTTATATTTTAAGTCTATAATAGACCAATTTAAGCAAAAATTTATCGTAATTATAGACCCAACCTTTTCTACACAAAATGCCCCATAGAATTCTTATATTGTTGAAATTGCATCCAGTCAACTCTCATATGTTTACTCATATCAGGCCAGCAATACATGCACAAATTTAACTCAGCATGTAGCCTGCACCTGAATGAGGTGCTTTGACATTTTATTTACCTCCTGATTGATCTAAAATTTTATAAAAATTTAATTTAATTGATTTTTGTTTAGTCAATTCTCATATTTGAAATTAAAAAAATTAATTCCTTTTAATTTTAAAAAATTCATTTTAAAAAAATAAAAGTCAAACATAATTAATAATTTATTCAAAACAAAGCTTTAAAGTCTGAGAAATTACCCTTTCAACAGAATTTGTGCAACCAAATCTATGAATTTTCTATATATCTTCATGCAGGGGCGAACTACTCAAATGATGGAGCGGCCATGGCCCCCAATATTTTTAAAAATTAAAATTTTATCCATAAAATTTAATATATTTTTCAAAAAATTAGAGTTTGTACTCTTAAAATTTTTTAAATTAAAATTTTAGCTACATATTTTAGTCTATTTTGAAAAAATTATTGTTTGCCCCCTTCAATATTTTTATATTTTTCTTGGCCTTTCTACTTTTTATGTAAATTTTATTTCTATTTTCTATACTATTTAATTTTGATCTCTTAATATTTAATATTTTTATTTTAGTATCCATATTTTTATTAAGATTTCATTTAGTTTTTTAGTACATACTTTTGGCCCTCAATGATAAAATTCTAGTTCCGCCCGTCTTCTTGCATACTCAGAATGCTTCATATTTAACAAAAATACAAAAAAATAAAACTAATAGATTAATGATAAATAATACCAAATATATATAATTTTTCTTTATTTATATGGTTTTAATTAGAATTTTAACTTAAAATTTTATAGTCCTATAAATAACTTCAGTACCAATGCATTAAAATCTTTTTTTTTTTTAATCTACTAATAGTAGTTGTTGATTGCAAGTATATATTTAATTGATAAGTATTATCATATATTTTTATTAGAATAAATTATTTTTTAATTAAAAATTTTAGGTGAATAGAGGTTGGGGATACTACGCTCCCAAACGAAGGTAGAGAGAAGAAACTAAGTCAAATCGATATTCATATCTACATATTTTTATGAAGTAAATGAGTTAATAGAATAGTTCAAATAGATTTTTCTTATTTAAATCTAAACCTGATCCATTATGAATTCAAGATACAAAAATACGATGCACTTATTAAATATATTGATCCTACGTGTTTACTGATTCTATTCTAGGCAAGAATTTTCCAGTTCAAACATAAAACTTTCTATGTATTTTTAGGTGAATTTTGAGTCAAATCTAGATTCATATCTACTGCAATTTCGAAAGATCTCCTGACTAAACTAAAGCAACAGAACGAAAATAAGAACTAACAGAACAAAATAGAAATGTTTCAGAGGAAAAAAGGCCATTGCAAGTCTTCATAGCAGCACAGAAAAAGAGTACTTGGTACAACAAATCATCTTCTCATAGGTTGCTATAATTGCCAATAAGCAGCTTTTGACAGCAAATTAGACCCCTGCAAGCCTTTTTTTAACAGCAAACTTAGTCCTTGCGAACCTATACAAGGAGATATCATTCTCATTATACCAAGAATAAATCAGCAATCAAAAGATTACAAACAAGTATATACAAATAGATGGAAAATGGAAGGAGATAAATGCACCACAATAATTCATTGCTTACCAATGGATAAAAAAAGGAAATATGCGCGTATATATAGTAGAAACAGTAAACACTGAACAGAGTAATTGGTAAAATTTAGGTTGTATAAATAGTCATTGGAATTCATTGCTTTCTAAAACCCATCAATATGCAATCATAATGTATTGGGGTAAACACAAAACACTATAATAAATAAATTAAAATTTATATTGTTATATACCATAAGACTACTGTGGTGATAGAGCTGCAAAAGATTACAATTATGGGATTTCAATATGGGGTATATATGGATTTGGACTATGCAACCTCAACAGCTAGCTTTTGGGGGTATATTGCTCCTAAGTTCGTATCACACTAAATAAGAAATTCCTTTACCTGTTGTCTTTCTGAATCTGCTTCCTTTTCATCTCCGCTGTGGTGGTTCCTCTTCCTTTTTCTCATGATTTATTCCTTTTTCTCCAAACATAGGATGTACCCCACACTTAATTATAGCCTCGTAATCAAACACAGGATATGTTGGGTAGAACTGAAATGAGGCCTCGACGAAACCATCTTCCATGTTGAAGAACCAGTGATTCCAAAGGAACACATGTTCTGAATATAACCAATCAGCGTTCATGTATGCAATATCGAACAAGGAATAGACATTTTTACTGCTATGTCCTGATTTATCTATGAATTGGGCTTCGCAATGAATGTCAAGAAATCGATAACCAGAACACTTATTGGGATCAAAAACAGCGCAAAAACAAAAACCAATCAAGTTAGGACGATCTAGTCTGAATGAAAGAGAAGATCCACTCTGGTTCTTATATCTCATCCTTTGAGGCACTTCATCCCCGGGAATACACAAATGAACAATCTGTACCATGAAAATTATGAATCATTTTATGAAAAAAAAATCCACACTTATCTTGATGATCCTTGTAGCACCTGAGAAATGGAAGCATACCTTGTGTTTGAACAGATGCATTGCAAGTACATCCTCCATTACTTTCTCATATACGTCCTTATCCATATTGATGCAATTACGAAACACAAGATCCGTTTCCTTTTCTTTGTCTTCATGTCCTAGGAAAAGGAATGATATTGATGCAGATTCCAGAGATGTGCAATCCAATGCATCCAAGTATTTTAAGCATGGAAGCTCTGGTAAAAATTTAAGTCTCTTGCAACCTCCTAATTCAAGCTTCTTCAAATTAGATAGTTGTTTAATGCTTGCGGGTATGCTCTCAAAATTGTTTCTACCTAAATCTAACGTTTCCAATGACGCTAAAAACCAAAGGCTCCGAGGAATTTCTAATATACCGCAGCCATATAAATAAATTGCCCTCACACAGGACAAACCTGTCAAAGGAGGCAATGTCAAACCTGCACATCCCGTACAATATAACTGTTCCAATTTTCCCAATTGATTGATGGAGGATGGTAATGTTTTTATTCCACTTCCAGATATATTAAGTATCTTCAGCATTTCTAAATCCCCTATGTTCTCTGGCAATACTCTGACATTCAAACAATATGAGATATCAAGGCGTGTAAGAGATTTCATATTGCAGATGCTTTGAGGAATACTGTGCAATTTTTGGCAATCACTGAGAGAAACGTTTTTTAGAAATTTCAACTCGCCAATGCTCCTAGGAATCTCAATCAAGCTTCTACATTCGTTCAAATATAAAACCTCAAGATTTGGGATGCTAGACAAGTCTGGAACTCCGGTCAGCTCCAAAGAGTAGCTGAGGTCTAAAAATTTCAGATTTCCAAGATCCTGTAATGAAAAATATCAATGAAATTAGCAGATGTTAATTAAATTCACAAAATGTAGCTAAATTTTATAAAGTAGTACAATAATTATTGCCTTATCTCGATTCCAAAGTTGTCGGAGGTTGCTGCGAGGCATGTGAAGTTCTACAAGGTTTTTTGGGCAAAAATTTAATGGCAAGGATTTCAAGGGGAATATTTCCCAGTGAAGATATCTTAGCTCTTCTGGTAGAAATTCAAGGCCTCTAGGAAGCAGCACTTGGCCTTCTCTGGAATAAGGAGCATAGAAGAATTTGAGGAATCTAAGCTTGCGCATCTTGATGAAGGCTGTGGAACTTAGATCCAAATATCCATTCCCAGACATGTCAAGTAATATGCCTTCAACATTTTCAGTTCCCTAATAATAACAAAAAAGATAACTCAATGCAATATACCCATTGCACTTAAGTCTCATAAGAGCTACAGTTTTCTTACAAAATTCAAATATATATGATAGTGAAAGAAGATGTATTGATTAGTTTGGTCTTACTGTATCTGTTCTCAATACATCACAAATATCCTTATATTTCCACAGCCTGCTGCCTGCTCCGAGCTGTTTGGATTCCTCATAAACAATATCCTTGCCCATTTGTTGTAGCAAGTCATGCATATTTACACGGTAACCGTATGAAATAGTTACAAGATATTTATCAATTAGACGACTTATTGCTCTTCTTGGAAAGAAATTACAACCTTCTAATATTCTCTCAACATGATCTTTAGGCTCCCCTTTAAGAAAACATGCAATATCAAGAAATGTGCTCTTTTCATGACGCTCTAGGTTGTCATAACTTCTTCTCAAAACTGCTTGAATATCCTTATTAGGAATTTCATTCAATTTTTTCAACTCACTTTCCCATTCTTCAATCTCCTTGTCATACAAATCAGAGCCTAAAATTCTAAGAGCCAATGGAATGCCTTGAGCATATCTTATCACCTCCTCCGATATATTCTCATATCCTTTCTTGGGATGATTTTGTTTGAAGGCATACAAGCTAAAGAGACAAAGAGCTTCATTATCAATTAATTTTTCAACCTCATATATATATCCCTCAGTACAAACATTCTTAAGCACTTGCCTATCTCTACTAGTTACAATGATTCTACTTCCATTATGGTGCAAAACACACTCTCCTGCTAAAAGTTTTAAATGGTTTGGATCATCCATATCATCAAAAACAATGACAACCTTTTTACTCTGAAGTCTTCTCCTAATGAAAGCAGGTAACTGAAGTGTATTTATGTGTAAATTTTTTCCTTCTAATAATTGATGAATGATTTCATTCCGTAAAACAATTGGTCCTTCATTCCGTAAAACAATTGATCCCTGTTTTCTCATCTCCTCTCTGACATTATCAACAAAATAGTGACTATCAAATTTAGCCATATGTCGATTAAATACTTCACTAGCAATAGTTGTCTTGCCAATACCTCCAATTCCCCAAATTCCTATGACCCTTTTATCATTTATTGATTCAATACCTAACAAGGATTCCACTTTCTTCACACGTGAATCAATTCCAACTAAATTGTCATTGTAAGAATCACTTGAAGAGATGAGACTTAATTTCTCCAAAACATTATTGGCTATTTCCTCAACTAGTTTGTATTCAGACCTGATACATATGAAGAACAAATGCTAGTAAGTCAAAATGATGGACTCACTTCTAATCAAGTAAAACACAACTAATATGTTTTGATTTTAGATTACGGTAACAAAATCGATGTCCATATTAGCAGTGTCTATATTTGGATTAACACACACATATGTATATAAACAAAAATAAGAATATTAAAAAAAAAATTAATTGAATTACTTGAAATTCCGTGAATCCCATCCTGATAAATTGCTTATTTCCATCAAAGCATGGCGCCATTCTTCCACCTTGTCTAAACAGCCTTTGAGTTCTTCTCCATGCTTTGCCACAGCAAATGCCTTCCCAAAATTCCCTGTGAGATCTTGAACGTCAGTTGGATCTACATGGTAAAAAATTGGTAGGACTATTTGTCCTAAAGTTCCTTTGCATTTAAGTATCTTCACAAGCTCATCGAAGCACCATGGAGAATCTGCAAAATTTTGAGAGAAAACTACTATTGAGACATAAGAACCTTCAATTGTTTCCAAAAGAGCAGGTGAGATATCTTCTCCTTTACAAAGGTTTTCATCCAAGAAGGCATTGATTTGTTTTCGCTGCAAAGCATCAAAGAGATGGGAGAGAAAACCCTCTCTAATATCTTTGCCTCTAAAACTAATAAAAACATCATAGTTGCAGGGAGGGGTTGAAGAACTAGAAGCCATGATAAGTGATAAAAGAAGGGTTGTGCAACTGAGTTTGAAGAAGGTAAAGAGAGCAAAATACTATAGATTACTATTTTGGTAAACTATAAAATCTGAGACACGAAAGAAATTTTATGAAAAGCAGATTAGGAATGATGTAAATTAAACAAAGAAAGAAAATGAAGATATATAATTGGAAACACCCCATGCACTTTCTAGGAAGGAACATATTATTACTGGAACATGAATTGAAGATATAAAAATAATTAATTTTCAGCATAAAAGATGTAAGTCTGATGAAGTAAATTATCATAAAAAAATGAAACACATAATGTGACTTCTTATTACATGTTAATCATTATTAATTCTTTATTTTTTGTAGGTAAGCAAGTGCAAAATCATTATTAATTTTTAATTAGTTGAAAATAAGTAATTTTTTTAACCACAATAGGTGCGTAGTTAGACAAGAAGGAAAATTCACTGCTTTAATTAAACCGATATTTTATGGACCTTATTCTTTATTATGAAATTTTTTTAAAGGAAAATCATTTTGTCAAAAAATCTTTTTCTATTTACTGTATACCTCTAGACTTGAGTAAAATTGTAACACCGCAATTCTTGAAAGTAATAAAAATAGATGTATTAGAATATGGGAAAAAAAAATTAGAAGTTTTGGGGAGCATATTTAGTTTGAAATTGGACCTATAAATGGGATTGGAAGTTTTGAGGTTAAAAATTTAATTTTTAAAGAGTTGAAGGACAAAGGTGAAATTTAAAAAAAAGTGGACAGCTTACTGCTTTTTCTTCCACATAATAAGGTAACGTGGACCCTCTCCAGAAAATTAAAAAAAAAAAAAAAGAAAAGAAAAGAAATGAAAAGAAAAGGGAAAGAGTCTAGAATCGGGGAAAAAGAGGGAAAGTAAGAAGATTTGGCCAGGCCATGACCTAGACCTCGAACCCCAACAAATTTTCGGTGGAATTTCCCTCTTATCATTGTCCATTTTCATCTCTAGTAGCATTTCCTCACCCGTAGTTGTCCATAACCAATTGATTTACTGCAATCTCCACCTGAAAACACTAAAATTGAACGAAAGAGTTGTGTGGCTGTCATATTTTTCCCTCCAATTTCTAGTGCAGCCAACTCCACTCTCATCGCTATATGTACCAATGAAACCTCTCTAGCCATTAGTTCAAATGAAAAAGAAGAGAGAAGGGATAAAGTAGAGGAGTGCGAAAATAGGGAGAGGGAACAGGAAAATTTCTGCAACAACACTCGACCAAAGATTTGGTTAAATTCTCAACAAAAGGAACCCATCTAAGTCAAGGAAAGTGAAGGGGAAATTCCAAAACTCAACTTGGCTTGGATGATTTCCTCAACTCAATTGTGAGTTTTCTTTATATTATTTAAGAAAAAAAATTATTGGGAGGACTAGTTTAGTGAAATTATGAAAGTATCAAAACTTTAATGCCATCGATTATAGAGCATGCCATATTTCTGCTATGTTTTGGCTAGTTTTGTTTGAGCTTGTTTGTATCATAATTGCAATTTTTCTCATGCTTAAATACTAGACAAACATTTACTCTTTGAGGTGCAGTGGCTATTAAATTTTCTTATTAATATTGCAGCTGGTTGTTAATTATAACCATGTTTATATTTATTAAAGTACCTTATTTCCATTGGTTTTGCATGGTCTTTTTCTTATCTATCATAAATGATGCTACTTTAGTGGACTACGGGTGTGCTCATTTAAGTTAAATTTGTAATTAAAAGAATCTAGAAACTATAAAATACCTGAATGGATTTACATGATCAAGATATCCCCTGAAATTATCTGTTTTCTTCATTTCTGTGCATGACAAACATTGATGAATGTGAATGAGGCTTAGGCTGGTGCAAAGTTATTCAAGTGCATGCATAAAGTTATAAACAATTGAACTAGTCTATTGCAGTTCATTTCTATAACCTGAAAATATTGAATTTTGAGCAAGAATAAGACATTTCAAACCAGGTTATACTCTATAGAAGTACATGTCAGTCTTTTTTTTAATCCATTCTGACAAAGTTTAAAGTAAACTAGGTGTAGTTTTCATGGTTGACCTTAGTGATAATAATTGATCAATAGTTATACAATGAAACTATAGCAAATATTTTATATGAGCTCATGTAGTGAAATATGAATTCTTTTTATTTGTAATTTGTTATTCCTACATGTATCTTTCCTGGCCATGCTATGGTGGTAGACTTGATAAATTCTAGTAAATTGCTTCTCTTGCATTCACATTCTAACAAGTGTGATATTGACTTATAAAAAGAGAGACAGAGAGAGAGAGAGAGAGAGAGAGAGAGAAAAGATGGACGAAGAAGCTAAGAAACCAAATTTATATTTTTCTTTTCTTTTCAGATTTTAGCCATAGGACAATGAGTGGACCATCTCAAGTGACAAGCTACACCCACAAGGCCTTTTGTACTCAAAGGAAAAATATGCATATTTAATTTACTTTTGATATGAGTAATAATCAAGCGCATCATCTAGAAAATCTTTGAAATATACTAAAATGAGTATGCTATTTTTATTCTATACTTCCATTTATTTATTTATTTATTTCATACAGTGTTCGAGATAAATTTAATGTTGTATTTCTCATTGGAAACATTTTTTTTTTCTTGTCTTAAATGATGGACTATAAAATGCAAACTATTGGACTTAAGCTTTAAAGCTTGTGATTATGGTGCCTACTAAAGGCTGTATGTAAAAGAAATTTTGATAGGGGGAAACAAAACAATCCTAGTTTAAGTGAGATGTCAAAATTTTAGTAGAACTTTAGAGACTTTTAGATAACATGTTAATTGTGGGAGTTCCCTTGTTATATGGATAATTCAATTGAGTGAAGTTATAACACTAAATTTATCATATGTATTAAGAACTATGTGGATCTGATCCTCCGTGTAAAAATGAAGATACGTAAGCCTTCGGGTGCGGCCCAAATTAGGTGAAATTTTATTTTCTTTGCTTTCAATGTCCCTCTTTGTAGTTCTCTAAATATTTGAATCCGAAATAATATTTGTAAATATGATGTCTTAATATATAATTGATTTATTAATATATTTAATTAGTCACTTGGAAAAAAATTATGTTTATATGAGGTATTTATAGTTAGTTGATCAGTTATTTATAAGAAAACTATAGTTTAGTTTCAGGTTTCTCATGTTTTAATTAGGAGAATGGGTGTGACAAAAATTGTTTATAATTATTATATTTTTTCATTACTGTAAAATATCGTTTTAATATTTATAATAATTGAATGAATTTAACATTTATTGTTTAATATTTGTTTATAAAACAATATTTTTAAGCTTCAATAACTTTTTATTTATGTGTAATTTAAATTTATTTTTAAATTAAAATTATAATACAATTCATTTATATATAAATGTTATTTTTGTTAAAATAACATTTATATATACATATCCTTATTCATTAAAATTGGGGTCTGAGTCCACCCATCAAAAATATATTTATATATATAGTCCACCCATCAAATATATATATATACACACACGAAGAGTACCTACTGCTTGATATATCATATGGACCTCATTATTGAATATAAAATTTTTTAAGTATTTAATAAAATCCAGTTTCAATTAAATAACGTAAAAAATATGAGAAATTTATTTTTATGGTGTACGTAAAAAATGAAAAATTAATAAAAAATAATATGTATTTTAAATATATTTTTATAAATGAAAGATAAGATAATAAGACTACCGCACGTATGTGAATGGCCGGACAACATTGGACTAGAGATTTCCTAGTCCTTTTGAAGTTCTTACTCAACTATTTAAGTCCCTCTATCTCATGCACAAAGTGCCATATTGAGCCTGAAGAAACTATTAATAAAATTCAATTAAAAAGGTACCATAAATTCATTTACTCTCTCTTGATTCTAAAAATTTATTTGAAAAAAAAAAAAGATCTAAGGCTAGTTATAGATAATAGTGCAAGCAAGCATGAAAGAAATGATGCCCAAATAAATGCTATAGCTAATTACACATAAGTGACAATATGCAAATTCTTTACTGTTATAACAAGAAAGAAATATAACTTTCAACAAGAAGAGACTTTAACAGCAGTTGTCTATCATCAGTCAACAACGTATCTCACTAGTTAATATATAGATCCAAGTAGTTAATATATTTCATGGGATCCACTTGCGTATATATATTTACTCTCTATTGATTTGTCATTCCATGAAATCTCACCGTGATACTGTATAATTCCTCTTTCCTTATCTATTTTTCCTTGATATTGGAAAACAGGTTTATATCATAATTTTGAATTTAATTTATTTTAAAAATAGTAAAAGTTACTTATTTGTTATATATATATATATATATATATATATATATATATATATATATATATATATATTGTTCTCATATTCCTCTTTAGCCATATTTAATACTTTATATATGTATGTAATATCTAATAAAAAAAATATAAAAAATCATCTTAGCAGTTTATGAAATATAAAAATAAATGAGAATATCCATCATGCAATTTTCCTCATCATCTTAACTTCAAAATTTTAAAATTATTGTGAGATTTAAAATTTAAATTTTAATTGAATCTGAATAAATTAAAAAGACCATATAAAAAATTCATAAAAATGTTTAATTCTTAGTATCAATGATGTAGGACTAATTAATTAAATTATCATAAAAAAGAATATAACAATTGAAATTATAGAGGTTGAGATGAATGGAAATTACAAAGTCATATGATGATCCCAAGTTTAATTATTACATGTTATCATTATAAATTCCTAATTAATTAAAAATAAATCCTTTTTTTAACCACAATAAGTGCATAAAAAGAGAAAATTCACTGCTTTAGCATTATTCAAATCTACTAATTAAACTGAAAACTATGTTCCACTGAGTCTCAATTAAGCCACTCATAATTAGGCAGGTGGATAAATTTTCACAAGCTTTTGCCTTTTATTTTTTCACTTTACTAGTAGTGGCTAGACATTTCTAAGATGGCGACTGATCGAATCAATAAAATATATAGATTAAGCGATAGAGCTCTTTCCTTGCGTCTTCCTAATTCAATCTTCCCTTTTAACCCAAATTTTTCCTGATAATGGATGTCACCATCATAGCATACTAATAATAGGCTCTGTTCACACAAAATAAGATCACCGTGACCGTGTGACATAAGAATTGATCTTTAGTACTCCTCCCCGTACTACAATTGCTCTTTAGTACTTCTCTCAAAGTATATTGAATAGATTGTTATAATTTTTCTGTAAATTTATACATATATGATGTGTATTTTGTGATATCCATTTCTTAAAATGCATTTGCTGTAACTTCTCAGCTCACAACATGTATCGTAGTTAGAACTGAAACATTTAAATCCTGCACAGTTGATATATACTGGTACATGGAAATATACAAAAGCATGAGGGTAGATGGGCATCTTCAAAATGATCTAACATCTTTAACTATCAAATAATAAATGGAATGAAATCCAAAAACTTGGCAACATTTTATTTATAAATGGAATTCAGGAAAAACTTAGCATGGATATCACCAACTAAATCAAGCCGATAGACTTCCCCCTTACATCCAACTTAGGCAACAGCATGCTAAGTGAAAAAATCTGAAAAGAAAGGTGAAAAAAACTCACTAACAAGTTAGCATCAAAGTTGCATTACAAAAGACAGCAAACAAAAGTCCAGGATACACAACCAAACAAATGCCAGAAGAACAAAAGCCACAGGTCTAGGCAGCAACAAAACCAAGTCGAGAGCTGCAGCAAAATGTGCAGAAAAGTCACACACAAAAGTCTCCAAACCCCAAATCTGCAACCAAAGAAGAGACCTACAAGACAAGATCAAGCAGCATAAACAAGAAACTCATATTGATTTGAACTCTTAAATAGTATAGCACCGGTTGTGGTGAGTTCTCCAATTAAAAAAATGCAGTTCAATTGAAGAATTTTCACAATATCATGATTTCAAAGCTGAATCAAGTTGCAATTATTAGAGTTTATTATGGTATTTTAAATTTAAGAAATAAATTTCAAAGTTGAATTCTAAACTACACTTATTTATCAAACCTTACAATCTATTCATGTGAAAGATCATGCATAATAAATTGCTCATCAAGAAATAACTGAAAATCAATAAAATTAGGAAAGGCAACATAATATATTAGTCTAGCAATAAAACCCCATCAAATATGAGTGCATATAACAGTCAAACAGTGAATATTAAACAGAATAATTGAAAAAAAAAATAGCACTAGTAAGAAAATATAAATAGAATATGGGACAGAAAATATTGTTCAGGAAGGTGGTAGTGCAGCAAAAGTAAGAGTAAATAAATTATGAATGACAAAACACCGGATAATAAATTCCTTTACCTGCTGTCATTCTGAATCTGATTTATCCTGTGTATGAGAAGGTTTTTGGTCTTCTTTCAATCTGTAAGATATGTTTCGTCGTCTTCATCTTCTTCAAACATAGGATGCACCCCACACTTAATTACAGCCTCATAATCACGATCCTCATGATATTGTGGCTCGAAGAACCCCCTGTTCATGAAGAACTGGAATGAGACCTCAACAGGACCATCTACCATGTCGAACCAGTCATTCCAAAGGAACACATGTTCTGAACATAATAAATTAACATCTTTCACAGTCACCCACTCGAAACGGAATTCTTTACTGCTATGTCCAGATTTATCTATGAATTGGGCTTCGCAAGTAATGTCAGCCATATCATCACCCAAATAATTTTCGGGATCACAAACAGCGCAAAACGAAAAACCAATCAAGTTAGGCCGATCTATTTTGAATGAAAGAGAAGATCCTCTCTGGTCCTTTTATTCCATCTTTTGAGGCACTTCATCCCTAAATATGCATAATTTAACAATCTGTACCATGAAGATTATAAATTATTTTATGAAAAAAGAAAATCAAACTTATCGTGATGATCCTTGTAACTGCTGAGAAAGGGAAGCATACCTTTGTTTCCAACAGATGCGTTTCAAATATGCACTTCTTTACTTTCTCACATACATCCTTATCCAAATTCATGGAATTTTGAAAGTCAAGATATGTGTCTTGTTCGTGTTCATCTTCATCTTCGTCTTTGTGCTCGTCTTTGTCTTCTAAAAATTTAAGTCTCTTGCAATCTGTTAGAATTATGACTCAAAATACTAATAAAATTTACAATATATTAAATTTACTGACAAAAATACTAAAAAAAATTTGGAGAGATTTTTTTATGAGAAATATTTCTTATATTGAATAGAATTTTTATTTTAGTGTTATTCCTAAATTAAGTGAAACTCTTAATTACATTGTAATTAAAGGAATTAACACTATAAATAGAAGAATTGTGTAAAAAATTATTTGGCTTTTACCGATTGAGGAGAGTTGCTTTTGCCCATTGATGAGAGTGGCTTTCAGTTCATGGAGTGATACTGTCGCCCATTGCAGAGAAGGCCTTGCTAATTGCTGTGGATTTGGCTTTGCCCATTGATGAGGTGTTTTTGCCCATTGCAATGGAAAAAAGTTTCAGCTTAAGGTAGAGAAAGGACATAGAATTCAAAAGGAAGTGATTCTTGTCCATTAGTAAAAGGCTCTTGCCCATTAGTAAAAGGCTCTGCCTATCTTTGCTGGTTATAATTATTCTACTTCCCCATTGTACCAATCACAGATTCCACCTAAAAATTTTAATTCATTTGGATCATCCACATCATCAAAGACAATGAGTACCTTTTTTTTTTTTCTCTCTCTGAAACCTCAACTAAACTAGGTGTGTGTGTGTATCCATATCTTTGCTTATAATAATCCACCATTTTTTTTTTCGTAAAAACATTGGTGTTTTGCTTTCTTCTTCTCTATAACTGGCAACAAAGTACTGACCATCAAATTTAGCCTTGATTCGATGAAAAACTTTGTCAGCAATAGTTGTCTTTCCAATACCTCCCATCCCCCAAATTCCTACAGCTCGTTTATCATTTATTGGTTCTGAAAATAATAATGACTCAATTTTCTTCACACTAGATTCAATTCCAAATAAATCATCATTCTTATAATCTCCTTCAAAGGTGTGATGTAATTTCTCCAAAACAGCATTTACTATTTCCTCAACAAGTTCAGACTCAGACCTAATTATATATGAAGAAGAAATGTTAGTATGTCACACTTTTAATTAAATAATATACAATCAATATATTTCTATTTTAGAAAAATAAGACACTAATATTAATTTTGATGCTAACACCGTTTATATTTGAATTAGTATTATGTTAAGTTGTTCTTACCTATACTTGGAGGTATACAATCAGTTAATAGATAAATGACACATTAGCTAAAATCATAGTGAAGTTCATTTAAAATTATAATACGTTCTATCTAAATTTATGATATACTGATTTTCTATTGAATATTATAGACTTAGATGTATGTAAGAGTTTTTCGTACTATATCTAAAGATTAATCTTAGAATTTCGATTTGCAAGATGAGTTTTTAATTTTAGCTTAGCATGAATTTTTTTTTTTTAAATATGCCCCAATTTTTGCCAAAATTTTCTTAGAATGTGACAATGTACTCTGTTCACATCAGTGAAATAAAGCCATTCGTCATGTATCCAATTAGAACTATTAAAATAAAAACGTTAACAAAATAATAATTAACTTACTTGATATTCTGTGAGTCCCATCCTGCTAAGTTACTTATTTCTATCAAAGCATGGCGCCATCCCTCCACCTTTTTTACTTCTTTTTTATGTTTACGAAATGCCTTTCCAAAATTCCCTCTCAGTTCTTGAACATCAGTTGGATCTACATGATAAAAAACTGGCAGGACTATTTGTCCAAACGCTTCCTTGCATTCAAGTCTTCACAAACTCATCCAAACACCATGGGGAATCTGCATAATTTTCAGAGAAAATCACTACTGAGATGTATGATTTTTCAATTGTTTTCAAGAGAGAACTTGAGATCTCTTCTCCTTTATCAAGGTTCTTATCCAAGAAGGCATTGATTTGTTTTCGCAGCAATGCATCATGGAGATGGGAGAGAAAACCCTGACGGATATCTTTGCCTCTAAAACTAATGAAAGCATCCCATGTCTTGCACTGATCGGGAGGAGTAGAAGAAGTAGAAGCCAAGGTAGAAGGCTGTTGTGCAAACAGAGTTTGAACAATGTTTCCCATGAGAACTGAGTTTGAACAAGGTAATTAATGAAAGCAATTAAATGCCAGAGATGTATATTTTTTGCGTGTGAGGTGTGGAAAACTCTTTGAGGCTATAAAAATTTATAGGCACACAGTATGATTGAAAGCACCTTCCCAGAAGGAACATATTATTGTTGGGGAAAACGAACGAGGGAAGACAGAGTCATCATGTGATTGAAATTCCACAAATAAAAGAGCTCATTTTGTCAACTTTTAAGATAAATTATAAATTAGATTCTAAAATATATGAAAAGCCACATATTAATCCCAATGTTTTTTACACAAATGATTTATTTTTAAAATTTAATTTCGTTAATATACTAGTTTAAATTGACTCAATTTAAAATATTTTTCTAAGTATTTAATATATATATATAGTAAAAACTAATTAATTTTTTAATTTATTTAACTAATTCAAATTTAAAATCCCATCAATAAATTAAAATTCATTAGTTAAAATTAATTAATTTAAAAAATTAATTAATTTAAAAAAATTAATTAATTTTAAAATAAAAGAGGTCTACGTTCAACAACGTAATCAAAGGGACAACAAGGCTAGGTGTGCTTAGATCTGTGGCTCATTTCTGTAATTACCAAAAAAAAAAGGCAACAAAATACTTGAAAATACTATATAATTTCCAGGAAGCTAACTTTGTGTTAAAGGCAGTTGACGACTTGACTTGTTGGACGCATGTTTTTTTGAGGAAAATAACCTTTTAAATTGTAATTTTAATTATTTTCTAATAAATTAGCACATAGTTTAAAATAAAAATATATATATATATTTTTAACGCATATAATTGTAATAAAAAAATCAATCAATCATCATGCTAATTCACAATCTCATAATATTTCTTATAATTCTAAAATATTAAATCATATTTGCTAAATTTTACTTCTATTGTTCTATAATATGCTTCTAATCTCATTACAATTTCCACTCTCATAATACCTTAAGTCTCTTTTTAGATTTGCTAATATACATGAAATAAGATTTAAAGAATAATGAATAATTATATAATAGAATCAAATTGTATCACAATGTGAAATTATATTATCAGAATATAGCAAATGATATCAAAAGTAAATCACAACTTTTGAAGGAATAATCAATTAATAAGCATATTCATGCTATATATTGTAAAATGTCACTCACCTCACTTCAAGTACCAACTCACAAATATCACATCGCCATCCATATAAAACCATACTCAAAATCTCCTCCTAGAAAATCAATAATCCAATAATCAAAATTAACCACATACTTTACTTTTCATATTAATAATCTAATAAAAATTTAACAGCATCTCCTCTCAAAATTTAACTAAACTCTCTGTCACAAAACTTAAATTTACAACTCCGAAATTATGTCAACATATTAACTTACATAACTAAAATAACAATTTCACCACCACTTGCTCCATAAACTCAAATTTCCATTTTAATGCTATTTACTTCCTTCAATTATAATTGATTCCAATAACATCAAATTATTTTTCCAACTTTCAATACTCACATTCACCCCAAATTTAACCATTCACAAATATAAATTTTTCATTCTTAGCCAAGTATATAAAATTTAAAAAACCCATAGGAATCACGCATACGGCCATTTTATACCCAAATCTCAACCCAAATATTCAAAATATGTTCATATCACTTAAATCCAACTAAACACATATACCTATTTCTCAAAAAATATTTCACAATCACTTAAAAATTTAATAAACACTAGATCCTATCTCAAAATAATTTTAGTTCCATCAAAATCACTTATTCAATTTAACCCAACCCTTAATATCCAATCTAGCAGCTTGTACATTCAAATTTATATATAATGATCCAACAATTAGATAAATCTCAAATTTTAATCATATGTTCAAGACATCCATATACAACATCAATACAATTTTTAGCATCAAATTATCTCCATATCATGAGATATCAATATATTTATCAAACCCTTCAAATTCTGAATTTTTCAAGAATAATTCTTACTCAGATAACTCATACAAATAATTTATATCTCATAAACCACAAGTCTAAAATTCACCAAATTTTGGCACAATAGCTACAATAGCCCCACCAAATTTTGTAATTTTCTAACCAACCCAAATATTTGTTTTCCTCAAATTTCAATAGCCAAAATTTAGAATTCTAAATGCAGACAGCCTATGTTCAATAATTTATTTCTCCAAATCTAACTATTAAAAAATTACAAAATTTTAATTATAACTTTTACACATATAGATCTCAAACATATCCAAAAATTTATGGTGAAAGATGCACAAACTTGTCTGGATGGAAGACAAAGTTACTGCCCCTACTTAACCTTTGTTTCTGCTCCTATTCGTCATTTTTCTCCCTTTCTCTCTCTAATTTTTTGTATTACATACCACTTTCTCTCTCTTTCCCTTGCCGGCGTCCATCTCTGTTGGAGAAATCTCAAAAATCCAGCTACCATCTCCCTTCTTTCCTTTTTTTTCTTCTCCTTTTCCTTTCTCTCTCTCTCTCTCTCTCTCTCTCTCTCTCTCTCTCTCTCTCTCTCTCTCTTTTCCTTTTCTTCCCCTTTTCTTTCTCTTTTCTGATTCTTCTTTTTATCCTTTTTTTTATTTTATAATTCTGGAGAAGGGGCTGCCACCTGTCCCCTTTTAAAAAAAATATCATTTTAGTCCTTAAATTCTCTAAAATTTTATTTTCCACCCTAAAACTTCTAAAACTTTACACCTAGGTCCAAAATTAAATTAAACTTTTCTCCTCAAAACTTTATAAATTATATTTTCATTCAAATAATAACCATATTTAATATTTGTTCAAAAATTGGGGTGTTACACTTTTAGTTCTTATTTATTATCTCTCTCCTAATAAGAGTTTTATTCTCTTTATATGAGACATTTTTTCATTTTGATTGTGGACTCTTTGATCTTTAAGATGGATTGACTATGTTGTTTATTCAAAATTTATAATTCAGCACAATTTCTTTTATAAGCAAAATTTTATTAATAAATGGAATCTAGCAAAAACTTAGTATGGATGTTGCCGATTAAACCAAATCAATAGGCTTCCCTATTACACCCAGCAATGGTATTCTAAGTGAAAAAACATAGAAAGATACGTACAAAACACACTAACAATACAACACCAAAGTTGCATTACAAAAGACAACAAACAAAAGTCCAGGATAACAAATGCCAGAAGAACAAAAGCCAAAGGTCTAGAAAGCAGCAAAACCAAGCCGAGAGCTGCAGCAAATTCTGCAGAAAAGTCACACAGAAAAGCCTCCAAATGCGGGATCTGTAATCAAAGAGGAGACCTACAAGACAAGATCAAGCAGCATAAACAAGAAACTCATATTGATTTTAACTCTTAAATCATTATAGGACCAGTTGTGATGAGTTCTCCAATCAATAAAAAATGCAGTTAAATTGAAGAATTTTCATAGTAAGAACAATGTCATGATTTCAAAGCTAAATCAAGTTGCAGTTATTAATGGTTATTATGATATTTTAAATTTAAGAGAGACATTTTATTGTAAATACTGTAGTTTATTTATTCATAAATGAAAATGATCTCTTGGCTCTAAAAAAAATATTTAAATGGAAAGAGAATTTTATCTAAAAAAAATAATTTTATTATAAAAATAAGTCATTTACCAATACCTCGTGTGGTTACTTTACTAATTTTTTTTTTTAGAAATTCAGTCAAAAGCAAATAATTAAAACAAAATTAAGCATTCCATTTATAAATTTATAAATTGAATATTAAATGGGGCAATAAAATTATAGCAAATGAAACCTAAAAATGGTTATTATGATTTCAAATTTTATTCTAAACTACACATGTTTCTCAAGCCGTGTGAATGTAATCTATTCATGTGGAAAGATCATGTATAAATGAAATTCAATAGTAAAAATAAGAGAGTAAGGCAACATAATATATTAGTTTAGCAATAATACCCATCAATATGAGTGAACACTGGACAGAGTAATTTGGCAAAATTCAGGTTGCATAAATAGAATATGGAACAAAAGATACTGTTCAATTTCTAACCTTTAATAAGACTCTGCTGTGGTGGTAGTGCTGCAAAAGATTACAAGCACTTCGCAAGAGCAAGAGTAAATAAATTATATTAACAAAAAAATAGAGTAAAAAAATTATGAGAAATTCCTTTGCCTGTTGTCAGGTTTTTGGTCTTGTTTCAATCTTAGGGGAGAAGGTTTGTCTTCCTCATCTTCTTGATTTCTACTTCTCTTTTTATCTCTGCAGCCACCGTTGTCTCGAACATATATAGGATGTACACCACATTTAATTATAGCCTCGATATCGGGATCCGCAATAGGTTCGAATGGCTCCTTGTAAATGCAGAACTGAAACAAGGCCTCAATGAAACAGTCTTCCATGTGGAACAATTCATTCCAAAGGTACACATGTTCTGATTCTAAGTCATCAACTCGGATTCCATGGAAACAGAACTCGGATTTTTTACTGTTGTGTCCAGATTTATCAATGAATTGGGCATCCCAAAAACCTAACATCGTAACCATAATGATTTTTGGGGTAAAAAACAAGGCATAAAGAAACACCAATCAAGTTAGGCTGATCTAGTGTGAATGAAAGAGAAGGTCCACTCTGGTTCTTATATCTCATCCTTTGAGGCACTTCATCCCCCGTAATACACAAACGAACAATCTGTACCATGAAAATTATAAATTATTTTATGAAAAAATAAAATCCAAACTTATCGTGATGATCCTTGTAACACCTGAGAAAAGGAAGCATACCTCGTGTTTCAACAGATGCGTTTCCAATACATCCCCCATTACTTTCTCCTTATACAAATTGATGCAATTACGAAAGTCAAGAAAAGTTATAGTTATAGTAAGCTTGATCAGATTTTGAAGAGATGAGGGAATCTCAACCAAACTTTTACATCCCTTTAAATATAAAAACTCAATATTTGTGGCATTAGATAAGTCTGAAATTCTGATCAAGTCCTTAGAGTGGCTGAGGTCCATCAGTTTCAAATTTCCAAGAGGCTGTAAATTTTATCTAAATCAAAAATTTAATTAATTAGTCTTCAAAAATAAGTATTTCATGATGAAATAAGATTATTTTAAATCAGGAATAGTAAATTTATATTTATGATTTTCGTTTAGAAATTTAGTTAAAAGCAAATAATTAAAAAAATTAAGCATTCGAATTAATAAAACTTTTAAGTTAAATTAAATATTAAATAAGGGAATAGAATTACAACAAATGAAAACCTAAAAAAAAAACTCCTGAAGAAAGAAAGCCTAACAAAGAATAATATAAGGGCAGCCTTATAAAACTTTAAGAAATAGGTTGGTGGGAATTTTCATGCCCAGATTTTCGAGAGGTAAACTAAAAGGAATCCTTGGGATCCGCAATTTAATATCTGCTTTAAATTCCAGTTCTGCGTCTAACCAACCAAGCTGCAGACTACTAACTAGTGAGTGAGCAATTGTTTCTAATGCAAAGCCACAATGTCTTGGTTTGCATTATTTGCTTGCTTGTATTGCTTCTCTAGTTCTTGTCCTGTGTGTGTTTGCTAGAACTTCACTTCTCTAGTCCTCGAATTGAATTTCTTTGCAATTTTGTTGCTCACACAGATAGATGGAAAAAATGAAGGAGATAAATGCAACAAAGACTTTAGAATTCATTGCTTATCGAGCAATAAGTGAAAATCAATAAATGAAATTCAATAGTAAAATAAGAGATTATTTTATCATCATAGTAATTGTCGTCTATTTCATAGTCATTGTCGTCTTTCAAGCATACAAACGGAGCTTATTTTATCCTGATGAGATCATTGGATCCTTTTATTGTCTTCTTCTTCTTCTTCTTCTTCTTCTCTTCATTGACATGAAATTATTAATATTTTATCAGTAATGTATTGATACTTCATAGCTTGTGTTAATGGACATGAGGAAATGCTTTTCTAGGCCAATTGGATAGCCCCATCCATGCACCATCCCATAGACTTGAATGTTTGTCATTCGCATGGGAAGCGGTTTTATAGGAAGACTGAAATAAATTACACCCTTTCTTCAATGTCACGGGAACTCTAAATTTTGACTGTCCATGAAAGGTTTGTATTAAAATATGAACGAGATAAAAGATTTTTCTCACATTTCTAAGCTTACGTTTTTGGAACAATTGATCAACTAACAATTCTGTTCCAGGGGGGAGGAATGGTGGTGCTTGTGATATTGTTAATTACTAATTATTGGTATTAAACTGATAAGCAAGGGACGAGGAGTGTACATGATGCTTGAAAACTGAGGCATGAGTAGGTGGCCTAACGCATAGACAATGTTTGTTGACTGGAAATAGACATTGCATTGACAGTGGTTTAGGCAGGTGGATAAATTTTCATAAGATTTTGCCTTTTTTTTAAAAAACAAAAAAAAAAAATTTACTGGTAGTGGCTAGACATTTCCAAGATGGTGACTGATGAATCAATAAAATATATAGATTAATTGATAGAGCTCTTTCTTTGCATCTTTGATGCATGCATTTTATATCATCATTTAGGAGTAATTTTTGCACATAATTTACCCTTATTCATAGCTATTATTTTAGATATTAGTATATATTTAGTCAATTTTACAATTTTCACATTTCTTAGTTTAATTTTTGGAATTTATTTGTTTTGTAGGTTAAATCTGGAGAAATTTGATGTATTTTGATCAGAGTAGCCATTTGGAGGAGATTAAAATCGAATTGCAAAAAAAAATTTTGAAGTTGAGAAAAAAAAATGGCCGAGAGCGACACAACCCGCGACACAACTGACTCGGCTTATGTCGTTTTTACTGGAAAATTTTTTGACGTGGCATTTCCGTTACTCCAGCCTTTTTACCTCACTTTTTCTAGATCCTTCCCCCTTTTACCCATTCTAGAACAATCCCTTAGCCTATATAAAGACCCATTTTATCACTTTCTTGGGATATAGAGAGCATAGAGAGCAAGGGAGGCATTTTTAGAAAGATAGAAAGAGAGCAAGGGAGGCATTTTTAGAAAGATAGAAAGAGGGAAAGGGAGGAGCATCTTCTGCATCTTCTTCCAGCAGCAGCAAGGATCAAGTTTCTGCACTTTTCTGCAGAGATCCTGCTGCAAATTTGCTGGGTTTTTCTACCCCTTTTAGCTTACATTTCCATTATTTCTTCATTTCTTCATTTGGGTTTGTCTTTAAACAATGATTTGTGAGTAGTTGATTGAGATTCTAGAGATGGGTTTGTAAATATTGATTTGTTTTGTGGTTTTGAACTGATTTAGCCATTTAAATGAAGATTGTTATATTTTGATTTATTGCTTGTGTGCTTATTTCCTTGCTTGATGAATGGGCCCTCATTAAGTTAAGTTTTAATCCTTAATAGATGGACTGAAAAGTGAATATTGGGGATGGATAATCTTGCAATAAACTTTATTTTCTTGGTGTTAGAAATAAGCTAAGAAGATTAAGGGGAACTTTCCAAAAATCAATTAGAGCATTAATTGGGTTTTTGTTAGATTTGAAATACCGTGAAAACAGGGTTTGATTTAATGAAAACCAATTTTGAGATGCTTGAAAAAGGTTTCAAAAATTTAAGAATTGATTTCCCTCAAAATTGCAATTCTCATGTGTTTGGCTAAATTAGGGAAAAACCACATGCAAACAATATTGAAAATCCAATCTCTAGAATCAATTTATTTTTCATTGAAATTAGATATAAATCCTCCAAACCTCATAAATAGCAATTTAAATTTAAATCCAATTTAAATCCAATTTCTATAATCACTTTATTTTTATTTTTATTGAATTTAGATTTAATTTCTCTCAATTTCATAAATAGATATTTCAAATTAATTTTTGGGTAATCTAGTTTAATTAATTTTAGTAAATTGATTGATCTAGTTTTAATTCCTCAAATACCAATTTTAATTCCAAATTTCATTTTACATCTTTAATTTTTGTCTTAATTTTAATTTTTAGATTTTATTTTTAATATCTTTTAATTTTTGTCATTCTAATTTGCTTATACTTTTATTTCCAATTTAAGCACAATTCCCTGTGGGATCGATATCAATTTTTAAAATTATACTCACGTGACCGTGCACTTGCGGACACCGTATCAAGTTTTTGGCGCGTTCTTGGGAATTGTTTGTTTTTAAGTTGGATTTTAATTGTTTTAAGCTAATTAGAATTTTTATTTTCTTTTATTTTCACTATTGTTCCTTGTGTTTTTAGGTACTTTTCTTGTTTATGAGGCGATCGAAAAGCACAAGTGATCTTGGTGTTGTTCAACCCAGAATTGAAAAATTACATCGAGCCAACAAAAAGGAGTACAAGAGAAGAAAAGAAGCGAGAAAAAGAAGAACAACAAATATTTGAGCAAGAGGAGACAATAGAAAATATGGAGAATCAAAATAGAGCTATTGGTGGAAACAATGGAGCAAATGAGCAAAAGCAGGCAAAATCTTGTGGTTAATCAAAATGATCCTCAAAGAAGATCCATGTTAGACTATGCTTTTCCTAGATGTCTTGATGTGAGAGATAGGACCTATTATTGGAGCTAATCAATTTGAATTAAAAGCGGTCTTATTCAAATGGTTCGAATTCACAATTTGGAGGTAGCCCACTTGAAAATCCTCATTCTCATTTGAAGAAATTTTTGATGATATGTGGTACACAAAGACAACACTGGAGTTTCATGAAGTTATTAGGCTCACATTATTTCCATTTTCTCTTGAGATTGACATTGGAGTGGTATGACTCACTCCCACAAGCTATTATAGCTACTTGGGAGCGGTATCTCAAGCTTTTCTATCTCAATTTTTCCCACAGGAAAACTACTCATTGAGGAATTTGATGGTAGCTTTTAAACCAAGAGATGATGAAACTTTGTATGAATCTTGGATGAGATTTAAGGAGCTTGAAAGGCAATGTCCTCATCATGAAATACCCAAATGGATGATTGTTGAATTTCTACACGAGTTACTCCGACCATAAGAAACACAATTGATTCACAAGCGGAGGAGATTTCATGAGAATGACAAGTGAAGAATGCTATGATCTATTAGAAGATTGCTCATAATACCCATTTATGGGGAAATCCTAGCACTTGAGCCAAAGAAAGCTGGGATCTATGAACTTGACTCAGTTAACTACATGAATGCAAAATTTGATCAGTTGACTCAGCTTCTTAGTGATTTTTGCACAAAGGCAACAACCTCAACTCCTACAACTATGCAACAAGTTGCCTTCACAAATGGAACTCAAAGTTGTGGAGTTAATTATTCTTCTTATGGTGATGATTATTTGCAAGAGCAAGCTGCTTATGCAGGAGGTTATCAACAAAAACCTATGGAAAATTCTTATTCTAATATGAACAACTCAACATGGAGACCACAAGCAACTTTTTGCTCAACAAGGCCAAAGCTCAAATTATGCTCATAACCAGCGGTTTATGCGTGAGAACAAGCCTCAATTTCAGCCTCAATTTCAGCCCACAAGGCAGCCACCACCTGGATATCAAGCAAGAGCACAACAATCCCTTCCATCCCATGAACCGAAGCCATCCTTGGAGAACATGATGGAGAAATTTTTTGCTGAACAAAGCAAGATGAATAGCAAATTGGAGGAAGAAATGCAACACATGAGACAAACCATGGATCAATTACAAGTCCACAACCGCATGTTGGAGACTCAATTGGCGCAACAAGCAAGCTCATCGGGAAGCAATTCCTATGGGAAACTACCTAGCCAACCACAAAACCCTCATGAACAATGTAAGTTGGTGACCTTGAGATTTGGTATATAAGTTGGTCTAGAGATTGAATACATGAGAGATGAAAAGAAAGCACAAAAGAAGAAAATTCGGTTGAGAGCAAGAAAAATGAAAAAGAAGAAGAAAGCAAAAGTGAGCAAGATGAGGAGAGAAACCATACATCCCACCAGACCTTACAAACCCACCCTTACCTACCCTCAAAGATTCATAAAGCACAAACTAGACAAGCAATTTGGCAAGTTCCTTGAAGTGCTAAAAAAATTGTATATCATTGTGCCATTCACTGAGGCACTATCCCAAATGCCGAGTTATGCCAAGTTTTGAAGGAGATTCTTTCCAACAAGAGAAGGCTAGAAGATTATGACACCATCAATTTGGGAGAGCAATGCAGTGCTATAATCCAGAAGAAGTTACCTCCCAAACTCAAAGATCCGGGTGTGTTTTCCATTCCTTGTCATATTGGTGATAACTGTGTGGCAAATGCCTTATGTGACCTTGGAGCTAGTGTCAGCCTAATGCCTCTTTCAATATATGAAAAATTGAATATGGGAGAGTTGAAGCCCACAAACATGTATCTCTCATTGGCTGACCGTTCAATTAAGTATCCGGAAGGCATTCTTGAAAATGTGCCTATCAAGGTTGGAAAATTTTACATTCCGGTGGACTTTGTCATTTTGGATATGGAAGAAGACACAAAAGTTCCTATCTTATTGGGAAGACCCTTTTTGGCAACAGCTGGTGCATTAATTGATGTAAAGGGTGAGCAATTGACACTTAGAGTGGGAGATGATCAAATGATATTCAACATCAATCCAGCCATGAAAAGAAAACATGAAGAAGTTGAGTCTTGTTTGCGGGTAGACATTATTGATGAGATTGTTCAAGAGCATTTCAGAAAAAGCTATCCACAAGACCCACTTGAAAATTGCTTAGTCCATGGTGGGAGCATTGATGATGATAACATGGCTATTTTTGCGCAATACTTGGAAAGCTCTCCACCACATCCTGAAGCCACAATTTTTCAACTTGAAGGAGTGCAAAATTTGGAGATCAAACCACCATCATTAAAGGTAGAGGATGCCCCAAAGGTAGATCTTAAACCTCTTCCTTCCAACCTCAGGTATGCTTTTCTTGGACCCAATGAAACATATCCTGTTATAATTAATGCATGTTTGACTAATATTGAGAATGACAAATTGTTGAGAGTATTGAGAGAATATAGAAGAGTTTTGGGTTATGCAATTGATGATATAAAAGGAATTAGTCCAACAGTTTGTATGCATAGGATTTTCCTTGAGCCAAATAGTAAACCTTCCATTGAACATCAAAGAAGATTGAATCCTACAATGAAGGATGTTGTGAAAAAGGAAATCCTAAAATTACTAGCTGCTGGAATTATTTACCCTATTTCTGACAGTGAGTGGGTTAGTCCTGTGCATGTTGTACCAAAGAAAGGTGGGGTGACAGTTGTTAAAAATGAAAATAATGAATTGATACCCACTAGAACTATTACAGGTTGGAGAATGTGCATAGACTATAGGAAGTTGAACAATGCCACAAGAAAAGACCATTTTCCTCTTCCTTTTATGGATCAAATGTTAGAGAGATTAGCCAAGCATTCATTCTTTTGTTACTTAGATGGATATTCTGGTTTCTTTCAAATTCCAATACATCCTGATGACCAAGAAAAAACTACCTTTACATGTCCCTATGGCACCTTTGCATATCGAAGGATGCCATTCGGATTGTGTAATGCGCCTGGCACATTTCAAAGGTGCATGATGGCTATTTTGTCTGATTTTATTGAAGAAATTATGGAGGTCTTCATGGATGACTTTTCGATATGGAACTAATTTTGATTCATGCTTGACTAATTTGTCTAAAATCTTGCGAGAGATGTCTTGATAATGATTTGGTATTGAATTGGGAGAAATGCCACTTTATGGTCCAAGAGGGAATCATTTTAGGGCATTTAATCTCAAAAGGGGAATTGAAGTGGATAGAGCCAAAATAGAAATTATTGAAAAAATGCCCCCTCAACCAGCATCAAAGGAGTGCGGAGTTTCCTTGGACATCTTTGGGTTTACTGCGATTTATTCAGATTTTTCTAAACTTGCTAAACCCTTAACAAATCTTTTGAATCATGATGTTAAATTTGATTTTAATCAAGATTGTATGGTTGCTTTTGCGAGTTAAAGGCGGCATTAACATGACTCTATCATGCAACCCCAGTTGGACTTTGCCATTCGAAATTATGTGTGATGCAAGTGAGTTTCTTTGTTGGGTATCCTTGGCCAGTGAAAGATAGAAAACCTTATGCCATTTACTATGCAAGCCGAACCCTTGATGAAGCTCAAGTCAATTCGCCACAACTGAAAAGGAGTTCCTTGCGGTAGTATTTGCACTCAATAAATTTCGTTCTTATTTGGTCAACTCAAAGGTAATTGTTTTCACTTGATCATGCGAATAAAGTACTTAATGAGCAAGAAAGAAGCTAAATCTAGGTTGATTAGATGGATTTTATTACTTCAAGAATTTGATTTGGAAATAAGAGATAAAAGGGTGTTGAGAATGTGGTGGTGATCACCTTTCTAGGATAAAAAGCGAAAATAAAGATGATGAAATTGTGCCAATTGATGAATTTTTCATGAATGAGCGATTGTATGTGTTGAATTCTGCACTTCCATGGTTTGATATTGTGAATTTCTTGTCTTGTGGTGTCTTGCCACTGATTTATCTTGGCAGCAAAAGAAAAGATTCTTGCATGATGTTAAATTTTATTCTTGGGAAGAACCGCTTTTGTTTAGGAGATGCAATGATGGAATAATTAGAAGATGTATACGAGAGGAAGAAATGCATGATGTTATTTACCATTGTCATTCCTCTCTGAATATGGTGGTCATTTAGTGTCTCAAAAGCTGTTGAAAAAGTCTTGACATCAGGTTTCTATTGGCCTAAAATGTTTAAACATGTGAGAGACTTTGTAAGCAAGTGTGATAGGTGCCAAAGGGTAGGCAACATTTCCAAGAGAGATGAGATGCTAGCAGTCCATATTAGAAGTTGAATTATTTGATGTGTGGGAATTGATTTCATGGGGCCATTTCCATCTTCATATGGGAATAAATATATCTTAGTAGGGTGGACTATGTATCTAAATGGGTAGAAGCTATCGCTACACCTACCAATGATGCAAAAGTTGTGGTAATATTTCTGACAAAATTTGTTTTGACCAAGTTTGGTGCCCCACGTGCCAGCATCCGTGATGGGTGTAGCCATGTTTGCACCCACCAATTTGAAAAGTTGATGAGAAAATATGGGGTAAAGCATAGGATTGCCACACCATATCACCCTCAAACAAATGGCCAAGTAGAAATCACAAATAGAGAAATCAAGCAAATCTTGGAGAAAAGCGTCAATAAGTCGAGAAAAGATTGGTCCCTTAAATTAGATGACACTCTTTGGGCATATAGAACAGCATTTAAAACCCCATAGGAACTACACCTTATAGGTTAGTTTTGGGAAATCATGCCATTTGCAGTAGAATTAGAACACAAAGCTTATTGGGCCATTAGAGCAATCAATTTTGATTTGCAAGCTCTTTGGACATAAAGACTTTTGCAACTTGATGAATTAGAAGAATTGAGACTTGATGCTTATGAAAATGCTAGGATCTATAAAGAAAGAACTAAAAAATGGCATGATAAGCAGATCAAGAAAAAGGACTTAAAAGAAGGAGATGTGGTTCTCTTATTCAATTCAAGGTTAAAATTTTGTCCAGGAAAATTAAAATCAAGGTGGTCAGGTCCATTCAAAATTGTGAAAGTTTTACCTCATGGTGCTGTGGAAATTTTTGGTGAAAAATCTGGTAATTTCAAGGTAAATAGACAAAGGTTGAGGCATTATTTAGCCGGTGAGCCAATTGAGAAAATAGCAACTTGCTATCTTTCTCATTCTCCATGAAATTTTGAGTAAGTATGGTCAAGCTAAAGACCTAAACTTAGCATTTTTGTGCATAACTCCCAATTTTTCTTTCATTTGTTTTAAGTTTTTTTATATACTCCTTATTGAGTTTAACATTGTTCTAATTTAATTGTGCAGATGGGATACAATGCATTGCAATCAAATGAGCATATAAAAAAAAAAAAAAAAAAAAAAACATTTCATGTCTTTAATTTCATTGCTTAATTACTTCATATTTTGAACTTATTTTGCTTGTGTTTTTATTTTACTTGAACCATTTACTTATTCAGTTTTTAGTTCCTCATAAAATACATTTTTCTTTTATATTTTTAGTACATTGCTCACTTGCTTTTATGTGCTACTTGGTTTACACTTGATGGCTATATTTTTGAGCTTAACTTCCTATTCCAAATTTTTGAGATTAATCGATTTAATTAATGGATTCCATTGCCTTTGTTTCTTTTGCAATGAGTCTGCAATTATCCAAATTTTATCTAATTAAATTGGCTGCACTTCAATGAGTAACAATTCTCATCTCGACTTGTGTCACTTGTCAACACAAGTTGTGCTATAAACTTATGCAACGGTAATAATTCTTTATGCACATATGATCTACCCATTTTCTGCACATTATCCCATTCCATGCACTCTTCTAACATTGAGGACAATGTTCATTACGAGTATGGGGAGAGGGTAAATTTTTGCAAAAATTATTTTTCCTTTTCATTTGCATATATTGACACATTCATTACTACGTATATACACTTGCATATAGCATCATATACTTAGTTACGCATACTTAGTTGCAATTAGGAAGAATATACATTTAAACACATGAATATCATTCACTCATTTAAAATAATTGAATTTTTAAACGATCTTTGAATTCCATAAGCCACTTATTCAAGCAATCCAGACTTGCCTTTAGATGGTTAGTGGAATGAAAGTTCCATTGAGTACAAAGTCTTAAGCATTATTCTTTCTCTTACTTAATAGCTGAAAATTAATATATCAATTTAGGTATGCAGTGCTAGTTAGTTATTTTGAGTTTTGAGTGTCTGGATAAGCCTTTAAGGAAGAAAATGGTCATTGTCGTCTCACCATTCCTAGAACAAGCATCTTAGATCTTTCAAAGCGAAATTTTTAACTTGCATTTGATAAGAATATGATTTAGGCATTCCTTCATATTTTAAACCTCACATTTAGCCTTAACCTACCTCAATTTCATTTTAACCCTTGCAAACCCCCTTGAACCTTAATCTCCTAATTTCTTTGGAACCCAAATCATTTACCTAGCCATTAAACCTAAACACTACCACCTATCTATGAGAATAGTATTTTAGCAATTAAGTGCATAAAAAAATGATAATGATATAAAAAAAAAAAAATAAAAAAAATAAAAAATAAAAAATCTCGGAGGATTGAAACATCTTGAAAAGTGCTAGAGTAATTGTCAAAAGTTGAAAAGGTCACCAAAATATCCCAAAGGTAATTTTGGGTGTGACATGAAATAGGGACACATACAAAATCAAAATAAAATAAAATAAAATAAGCATAAAAAAATAGTCCCTTTGTATAATCATTGTGATAGCACTTGAGATTCATTGTGAATTTCTTTCCTCTTGATATAAAAAAAAAAAAAAAAATATTGGATGCACTTTGAGTTTCATGATTAATATTATTCTCATATTTTGTTTACCTTATTCCCTTTCTTTGTTAACCACAATTTTACCCTATTAGACCCCATTACAACCCTTAAAAAGACCTAATGATTCTTTGAAAAATGCTTGTTACATTAGTAGAGTTAGATCTTTTATGCTTGCATATGGGTTTGGCAATATAATCTTCCATACATTACTCACCATCTATTTGAGACACATTGGCTATCTATTTCATTTAGGTTTGTTTTGGCACAATTGACTCTTGTAGTTGGTTGGTATTTGTTGCTTGGGTTGATTGGTTAATTCTTAGCTATTCTGTAATAGTTGAGAGTGCTTGCTTCATTCTTTGTGCTTTTGCTGGTGGGAATTTGGAATGTTGGTGGCTAGAGGTAAGTTGGTGGTTTGGATTAGTGAATTTTGTGTTTTCAAAGACTGATTCTATTCCCTTCCAAATGAGTTTTAATGAAATTTTGCTTGAGGACAAGCAAGAGTTTGAGTATGGGGGAATTTGATGCATGCATTTTATATCATCATTTAGGAGTAATTTTTGCACATAATTTACCCTTATTCATAGCTATTATTTTAGATATTAGTATATATTTAGTCAATTTTACAATTTTCACATTTCTTAGTTTAATTTTTGGAATTTATTTGTTTTGTAGGTTAAATCTGGAGAAATTTGATGTATTTTGATCAGAGTAGCCATTTGGAGGAGATTAAAATCGAATTGCAAAAAAAAATTTTGAAGTTGAGAAAAAAAATGGCCGAGAGCGACACAACCCGCGACACAACTGACTCGGCTTATGTCGTTTTTACTGGAAAATTTTTTTGACGTGGCATTTCCGTTACTCCAGCCTTTTTACCTCACTTTTTCTAGATCCTTCCCCCTTTTACCCATTCTAGAACAATCCCTTAGCCTATATAAAGACCCATTTTATCACTTTCTTGGGATATAGAGAGCATAGAGAGCATAGAGAGCAAGGGAGGCATTTTTAGAAAGATAGAAAGAGAGCAAGGGAGGCATTTTTAGAAAGATAGAAAGAGGGAAAGGGAGGAGCATCTTCTGCATCTTCTTCCAGCAGCAGCAAGGATCAAGTTTCTGCACTTTTCTGCAGAGATCCTGCTGCAAATTTGCTGGGTTTTTCTACCCCTTTTAGCTTACATTTCCATTATTTCTTCATTTCTTCATTTGGGTTTGTCTTTAAACAATGATTTGTGAGTAGTTGATTGAGATTCTAGAGATGGGTTTGTAAATATTGATTTGTTTTGTGGTTTTGAACTGATTTAGCCATTTAAATGAAGATTGTTATATTTTGATTTATTGCTTGTGTGCTTATTTCCTTGCTTGATGAATGGGCCCTCATTAAGTTAAGTTTTAATCCTTAATAGATGGACTGAAAAGTGAATATTGGGGATGGATAATCTTGCAATAAACTTTATTTTCTTGGTGTTAGAAATAAGCTAAGAAGATTAAGGGGAACTTTCCAAAAATCAATTAGAGCATTAATTGGGTTTTTGTTAGATTTGAAATACCGTGAAAACAGGGTTTGATTTAATGAAAACCAATTTTGAGATGCTTGAAAAAGGTTTCAAAAATTTAAGAATTGATTTCCCTCAAAATTGCAATTCTCATGTGTTTGGCTAAATTAGGGAAAAACCACATGCAAACAATATTGAAAATCCAATCTCTAGAATCAATTTATTTTTCATTGAAATTAGATATAAATCCTCCAAACCTCATAAATAGCAATTTAAATTTAAATCCAATTTAAATCCAATTTCTATAATCACTTTATTTTTATTTTTATTGAATTTAGATTTAATTTCTCTCAATTTCATAAATAGATATTTCAAATTAATTTTTGGGTAATCTAGTTTAATTAATTTTAGTTAATTGATTGATCTAGTTTTAATTCCTCAAATACCAATTTTAATTCCAAATTTCATTTTACATCTTTAATTTTTGTCTTAATTTTAATTTTTAGATTTTATTTTTAATATCTTTTAATTTTTGTCATTCTAATTTGCTTATACTTTTATTTCCAATTTAAGCACAATTCCCTGTGGGATCGATATCAATTTTTAAAACTATACTACTGTGACCCGTGCACTTGCGGACACCGTATCAATCTTCCTAATTCAATCTTCTTTTTTTTACTCTAGTTTTTCCAGATAATGGATGTCACCATCATAGCATACTAATAACAGGCTCTGTTCACACATAATAATATCACCGTGACTGTGTGACATCAGAATTGCTCTTTAGCACCTCTTTCAAAGTATATTGCATAGCTTTCTGCATGTTTTCTGTAATTTTGTACATAAATGACATGTATTTTTTGATATCCATTTGTTAAAATGCATTTGTTGTAAATTCCTCAGCTCACAATACGCATCCTAGTCATGACTAAAACATTTGAATCCTGCACACTTGATATATACAGGTACATGGAAATATACAAAGCATGCGGGTAGATAAGCATCTTCAATATGATCTAACATTTTCAACTATCAAATAATCCTTTCTAGTCCCTCTCAGTGGTACATGCCTTATTTATAAATGGAATTCAGCATTATGAGGAGGCATGCCAATGTGGGACAGATGACTTTCTGTGTTCTTTTGCATAAAAGAACTCAATGAACTTCTGCAGGAACTTTAGTCTATGGATGGAGTAGAGTAACCCAGTTGTAGATCCAACAATAAATCAAAAGCAAGTCCAGGAATGAGTCCAAAAACAAGCGGGTTATTTGAGGATTCTTCAAGAATAGGATTGGTAGTTTGTGTTTAATCACAACAAAACTGCTGTACAATTGAAACACACAGTCCAGGATTGCCCAAGAAACTGGAGACAGGAAAAATGTCGAACTGGCCTTTATAGGTCCTTTTAGATCGTTGTCTGCAACACCGAACCAAGACAGGAAATGTTGTCTTTTAGTTCTTATTTATTCTCTCCCCTAGCAAGAGTTTTATTCTCTTTATATAAGACTTTTTTCATTTTGATTATGGATGCTTTTGATTTTTTAGATGGATTGACTGTGGTGTTTATTCAAAATTTATAATTCAGTACAATTTATCTTATAAGCAAAATTTTATTAATAAATGAAATCCAGAAGATATTGTTTAATGTCTAACCCTCAAACACCTAATAAGACTCTGCCGTGGTGATAGTGCTGCAAAAGATTACAAGTACTTTGTAAGAGTAAATAAATTATATTTAAAAAAAGAGTAAATAAATTATGAGAAATTCCTGTACCTGTTGTAAGGTTTTTGTTCTGGTTTCAATCTAAGGGGAGAAGGTTCTTCTTCCTCATCTTCTTGATTTCTGCTTCTCTTTTTATTTCTGCAACCACCATTGTCTCGAACATATATAGGATGTAACCCACATTTAATTATACCCTCGGTATATGGACCCGCACATTGAAGTGTGGATGAGAACTTGTAAAGGCAGAACTGAAATGAGGCCTCAACGAAACTGTCTTCCATGTTGAACAATTCATTCCAAAGACACATGTTTTGATTCTAACTCATCAACCTCCCATAAATAAGGGAAATCAAAATCGAAATCTCTGTTATGTCCAGATTTATCAATGAATTGGGCTTCGCAAGTAGGGCTAACATCATCACCATAATAATTTTTGGGATTAAAAACAAGGCATAAAGAAACACCAATCAAGTTTGGCTTATCTAGCGTGAATGAGAGAGAAGATCCACTTTGGTTCTTATATCTCATCCTTTGAGGCACTTCATCCCCGGGTATACTTAATTTTACAATCTGTACATGAAAATCATTCATTATTTTATGAAAAAATAAAATCCAAACTTATCGTGATGATCCTTGTAACACCTGAGAAAAGGAAGCATACCTCATGTTTCAACAGATGCGTTTCCGATACATCCTCCATTACTTTCTCCTTATCCAAATTGATGCAATTACGAAAGTCAAGATGAGTTCTAGTTCTATCTTCGACTTCGTGTTCTGGGAAAAGGAATGAAGTTGATGCAGATTCCAAAGATGTGCAATCCAATGCACCCAATACTTCTAAGCATGGAAGATCTGGTAATAATTTAAGTCTCTTGCAACCTCTTAACCCAAGATTTGTCAACTTAGATAGTTGTTCAATGCTTGCAGGTATACTCTCAAAATTGTTTTCACTTAAATCTAAGGATCTCAATGACACTAAAGACCCAAGACTGCCGGGAATATCTAATATACCACAGTTATCTAATTCCATAACCTGTAAACAGGATAAACCTGTCAAAGGAGGCAATGTCAAACCTTCACAGCCTTTACACAGTAAGGAAACCAAATTTTCCAATTGATTGATGGAGGATGGTAATGCTTTTATTCCACTTCCAGATATCTTAAGGTCCTGCAGCAATTTTAAATCCCCTATGTTCTCTGGCAATTCAGTGATATTCAAACAATGTGACATATCAAGGTGTGTAAGAGATTTCAGATTGCAGATGCTTTGGGGAATACTATGCAGTTTTGGGCAATCCTTTAGATTAAGTTCTTTTAGACATTTTAACTCGCCAATGCTGCTAGGAATCTCAATCAAGCTTGAACATCCAAACAAGCGTAAATCCTCAAGATTTGGGACACTAGACAAGTCTGGAACCCTGATCAGCTCATGACATCCATTGAGGTTTAAAATTTTCAAATTTCCAAGAGCCTGTAATGAAATATCAATAAAATTAGCAATTGCTAATTAACTTCACAAAATGCAGCTAAATTTTATGTTTGTAGCACAATAAATCTTGCCTTATCTCGATTCCAAAGCTGTATGAGGTTGCTATCTTGCATGTGAAGTTCTACAAGATTTTTTGGGCAAAAATTTGGTGGCAAGGATTCCAAAGGGTATCTGTCCCAGTAAAGATATCTTAGCTCTTCTGGTAGAAATTCGAGGCCGCTAGGAAGCCGCACTCGTCCTTGTCCGGAATTAGAAAAACTGAAGAATTTGAGGAATTTAAGATTGCGCGTCTTCTCGAAGGCCGTGGGACTTAGCACCAAATTATCCTTCGCCTCATACATGTTAAGTGATATGCCTTCAACATTTTCAGTTGCCTAATAAAATAACAACAAAAGATCATTATCTATCACATAATTCCATGTGAGCTACAGTTCTTACAAAACTCAAATATAAGAAAAATGAAACAAGAAACTGCACTAATTTAGTCCTCACCGTATCTGTTGTCAATACACGACAAATATCATTGTAATTCCATAACCTGCTGCGTGCTCCAGGTTGTTTGGATTCCTCATAAACAATTTCGAAGCCCAGTTGTTGCAACAAGTCATGCATACCAACAACATTGTCTGATGAAATGGTTATGAGAGATTTATCAATTAGACGACTTATTGTACTTCTTGCTGATAAACCACAAGCATCTAGTATTCTCTCAACACGACCTCTAGGCTCCCCCTTAAAGAAACATGCAATATGAAGAAATATGTTTTTTTTATGACGATCTAGTTTATCATAACTTATTCTCAGGACATTTTGAATGTTCAAATCAGGAATTTCTTTCAGTTTTTTCAACTCACTTTCCCATTCTTCTATACCCTTTTTATACATATTAGAGCCAAAAACTCTAAGAGCCAACGGATTGCCTTGAGCATATCTTATTGCCATCACCGATAGCTTCTCATATCTTTCTTTGGGATGATCTTGTTTGAAGGCATATAAGCTAAAGAGACGAAGAGCTTCATGATCAATTAATTTTTTAACCTCATATATACACTTCTCAAGGCAAACATTTATAAGTGTTTGCCTATCCCTGCTGGTTATAATTATTCTACTTCCCATATTGTACCAATCACAAATTCCACCTAAAAACTTTAAATCGTTTGGATCATCTACATCATCAAAGACAATGAGTACTTTTTTACTTTGAAGTCTTCTCCTCATGAAAGCCCCCAAACGAGGTGTATCCATATATCCATCTTTCTCTCCTAACAATTGACGAAAGATTTTATCTCGTAAAGCATTTGATGTTTGCTTCATTATTTCTTCTCTAACATTGGCAACAAAGCAGTGACTGTCAAGTTTAGCCTTGATTCGATGAAATACTTCTTCAGCAAGAGTTGTCTTTCCAATACCTCCCATCCCCCAAATTCCTACAACTCGTTTATCATTTATTGATTCAGAAAATAATAATTCTTCCATTTTCTTCACACGTGATTCAATTTCAACTAAATCATCATTCTCATAATCACCTTTAAAGGTGTTATTTAATTTCTCCAAAACAACATTTACTATTTCCTCAACTAGTTCGGACTCAGACCTGATTATATATGAAAAAGAAATGTTAGTAAGTCATACTTCTTAGTAAATAATATACAATCAATATATATTTCTATTTATAAAAATAAGATATTGATATTAAATTTGATATTAACACTGTTTATATTTGAAATAGATCATGGTAAAATATATTTAAAATTAAGTTATGTGCTACCTAAATTAATGATATACTGATTTTCTATTGAATGTTATACACTTAGATATATGTAAGAATTTTTCGCGTTATATCCAAAGATTAATCTTAGAATTTCAATTTGCAAGCAATCTAATTAAGTATTGAGTTTTTAGTTTTAGCTTAACATTATTATTTTTTTTAATTATATGCCCCAATTTTTCCCATATCTGACAATATGCACCTTTCACATTATTTTTATTATGGATTTGCCCACAAGATGCCTTTTCCTTTTGATTTTGGAATTAGTATTTCATTTTCTCGTCAAATAAGGAAGCGTTAAGATTTAGCCAAATGGCATATTCTTTAATTTATTGGTTATTGAATTAAAAAAAAAAAAAATCTAACATTTGAATTTGTTACTCATTCTATCCAAACTTATTGAACACTCAAATTAAAATTTAATAAATTACAATTTTATCCCCAAGATTTGATAAAACCTTACAATTTAGTCCTTATATTTTCAAAACTATGCAATTTCATCTTGAGATTTGGTAAAACTTATAATTTATTCCCTTAATTTAAACTTCATTTTACCAAATTTCAAAAACTAAATTGTAATTTTCCTGTTACAATTCGGGGATAAAATTTGAGCGCCGAATAAATTTTCTTTAGCCTTGAAAGGTTTGATTTAATTGTCTAAAATTAAAAAATTTAGATAAAAAAAATAAATACAAATATTTAGATTTTTTAAGTCAGTTTGTCATTATATATTGATATTTCTTTCATCTATATATATATATATATATATATATATATATATATATATATATATATATATATATATAAAGGTTAAAGTATCTATGCATATAATCAAGTATTTATGATACATGAATTAAAATGACACCCTCAATATAAAGGTAAAACACAAATATTCTTAAAAATTCATATATTATATGTTGAGGACACATTTGTTAAAAACTATGATAAATATGGTGTAATATCATAATCAATCATCTTAACATATGCCAAATAAGAGTAGTCTAGTTAATTTTCTTAGACTTTTAACAATGTAAGAGGTGAGGATGTCTCGAGTTCGACTATTCCATTTATATATAAAAAAAATAATTATAAATTAATAATTAAGTGATTTATTATCAAATTCACCGTTATATATATTTAGATTAACTTTTAGCAATTTGTTTACACCCAAAAATAAAAGAAAAAACTGCCATTATTATTCTTGCTAATATAAAATATGAATAAATAGATTTATTTCCAAAAAGAAAACATATATAAGAAACAAACAAATAGTATCCAATTAAATATTTGTATATATATTGTTATCATTTCTTTTTAAGATATACATCAATGAAATAGAGCCATTCATCATGTATCCAATTAGGACTAAAGTTATCTCTAATTTAACAATAATAATAATAATAATAATAATAATAATAATAATAATAATAATAATAATAATAATAATAATTAAAATAAAAACGTTAAAAAAATAATAATTAACTTACTTGATATTCCGTGACTGTGAGTCCCATCCTGCTAAGTTGCTGATTTCTTTCAAAGCATGGCACCATTCCTCCACCTTTTTTACTTCTTCTCCATGCTGAGCCTGAGGGAATGCCTCTCCAAAATTCCCTCTCAGCTCTTGAACATCGGTTGGATCTACACGATAAAAAACTGGTAGGACTATTTGTCCTAATGTTTTCTTGCATTGAAGTATCTTCACGAGCTCATCTAAGCACCATGGAGACTCTGCATAATTTTCAGAGAATATCACCACTGAGATGTATGATTCTTCAATTGTTTCGAAGAGAGAACTCGATATCTCTTTTCCTTTATCAAGGTTTTCATCCAAGAAGGCTTTGATTTGTTTTCCAAACAAAGCTTTCAAGAGATGGGAGAGAAAATCCTTACGGATATCTTTGCCTCTAAAACTAATGAAAGCATCCCACTTCTTGTACTGATCTGGAGGAGTAGAAGAAGTAGAAGCCATGTCTGGAGGAGTAGAAGAAGTAGAAGCCGTGGTAGAAGGCTTTTTTGCAAGCATAGTTTGAACAATGTTTCCCGTGAGAACTGAGTTTGAACAAGGTAATTAACAAAACAAATACCAGAGATGTATATTTTTTGCGTGTGCAAAACTGCTTTGACGCAATAAAAATTTATAGGCATACAGCATGATTGGAAGCACCTTCCCAGAAGGAACATATTATTGTTGGGGAAAACGAATGAGGGAAGACAAAAGTCATCATGCGATTGAAATTCCACAAATAAAAGAGCTCATTTTTGTCAACTTTTAGGATAAATTATAAATTAGTTTTTAAAATATATCAAAAGCTACGTATTAATCCCAATATTTTTTACACAAATGATTTACTTCTAAAATTTGATTTCGTTAATCCATTAGTTTAAATTGACTCAATTTAAAATATTTTTAAAAATATTTAATATATATATATATTAAAAAATAATTACTTTTTAAATTTTTTTAACTAATTCGAATTTAAAATCCCATCAATAGATTAAAATTAATTAGTTAAAATTAATTAATTTTAAAATAAAAGAGGTTCACATCTAACAATGTAGTCAAAGGGCCAACAAAAGCTATGGCTTGTTTCAGTAATTACCCAAAAAAAGGCAACAAAATACTGGAAATACTATGCAATTTCTAGGAAGCTAACTTTGTATTAAAGACAGTTGAGGACTTGACTTGTTGGATGCAAATTTTTTCAAGGAAAATATACTTTTAAGTTGGCTTGACTTCTATAAAGTCATAAACAAAATGACTCGAAATTACTTTATGCACCTTCTAAGATATGAGAGAGGTTATTGTGTATTTCTGAAATATATATTCCCTCTCACACAGGACATGAGACTCATTATTTCTTTAATTCAAGGAATAATTATAATTATGTATATATAAATTTTTTTATTTTCCAATTTTTTTTAATTGATGAAATGAGAAAACTTTTTTTTTTTTCTGATTTTCTATGGTATAACAATCCATCTCTTTTTGTCTAAAACACTGAAAAATATCCACTAAAACATATTTTCTTTACATACAAATTTAAATATTTTTATTTAAAAAGATAGAAATAAAATTTTTGGATACATTACATCACAATTATACCTTAATTTTTTTACTAAAAAAATTATACCTTCATGTTAAAAAAATTATCCAAATTTAAAACTTAAATAAAATTGAAAAAAGTGCTTAGAGTTTTTTTTTTAATCAGGTATATTTTCAAATGAATTTTGATTTTAATATGTCAATAAAATATCCTAATTTATAAATTCATTAAAAAATATAAAAGTTTGATTTCTAAATCGAGGTCTTAGAAAGTCTATCAAGTTAAATAATAATAAATTATTATTAAGTGAAACATAATTCTTATTAAATAATTAAATTAGGTGTTTTGTCAATATGATTAGGTTAACCAAATCAAAATAATATAAAAAAAAAAGTCCACGTCCAACAACGTTATCAAAGGGGGCAACAAAGCAGGGCGTGCTTACAGCTGTAGCTCTTTTCTGTAATTACTTAAAAAAAAAAAAAGCAACAAAACACTTGAAAATACCATGCAACTTCTAGGAAGCTAACTTTGTATTAAAGACAGTTGATGACTTGACTTGTTGGATGCATGATTTTGAGGAAAATACACTTTTAAATTGTAATTTGAATTATTTTCTATAAGAATTATACTTCACTAATAAATTATTAATACATATGCACTTTCTGTGAAGGAACATAAACAAAAGGAACGACTAGCACCAGGTCAACGTAGTAATTAGCTACAAAAAGGTACAAAGTCATAGATTGAAAACTGTGTAGATATTAAAATAGCTACATAATAGAAACAAATTAAAGAAAGACATCACTTTTCCAATATATATAAGCTTTAAATTAATAATATTAATAAGGAAAAAAAAAACAAATAATATTGATGGAGCCATTTTTAAAATTGTGAGATTTAAAGATCTAATGTTAATTAAAGACAAATAAATTAAAAATATAATATCAAAATTCATAAAAATAGTTATTTTTTAGTGGATTAATATGAATGAAGAGTATTTTAAGAAAATATAAAATAAAATTTATTACTCTAATTATATTAAAAATATGTTGTTAAATGTAATAACGTGCTATTTCGGTAACTTGACTTGGTTGTTTCTCTTTGGATGATTTCCACTCTTACTTGTATCCAAAGAAAAATGTAATAATGTGCAAAATGTCTCTATTAGCGGGGAGAAAACAGAAGAGCCAAAGTTTGAAGAACAAGGAAATGAATAAAGATAAATATAAATAAAAAAAAATAGTAAAATTTACTTTTAAATACATACGAAAAATGAATTTTCTATATATCTTCATGCATACTCAGAATGCTTCAAATTTAACAAAAATTCTAAGAAACAAAACTAATGGATTAATGATAAGTATTTATTATGAAACAAAACTAATGGATTAATGATAAGTATTTATTATGGATTAATGATAAGTATTTCTTCAATCCTAATCTAATTAGGAGTCTCACTCAATTTAGGAATAACACTAAAATAAGAGTTCTACTTTATATAGGAAATATTTCTCTATACTATTGAGAAATATTAAGGTCTCTCCAAATCCCACTAGGATGTTGAGACTTGAGTCATAATTCTAACAATCTCTACCTTGACTCAAAATCCATAAACCATTATATACCTCCAATTCTTGGGTGCTTTCAATTATCACATTTCCATGCTTGAGCTTGAATCCTTCAAATTTTCAATCTCTCTAATCTTCACCTTGGGTGTAACTTGTTTCTTTCTTCAGAAAATCATCACGTCAACTTTCTTGATTTTGCATCAAGAGCTCCACTTTAAATTCAACTCTCCATCATCACTATTGTTGCATGCGCAACTTTCTATATGTCGCAGCCGCTCCACTTTCAACCAAACTCACCAAGATCATTCCCATGGCTTTGATATCAATTGTTGTGCACTACAGAAGTGTGTAAATTGTAAAGAAATAAAGTAAACATACAAAATATCAATATTTATGTGGTTTATTCTCTCAACATATGGTTACATCCACGAGCATGCTATTTTCCACTATCATCAATAAATAATCATCAATTTAGGAGCTCAAAGCTATACTACCCATGAATGCAATTACACCCAAGAGAACCCATACTATATCAAATTGCTCATAATAAATATATTAGTTAGTTCCTCTCAGTCTCTATACATAACCCAATATATTTACTATTACAACACTACACCACAAAGGGTGTCTTCAACTATATGGGCAAGAGCCCTCTCACCAATAGACAAGAATCCCTTTCTCAATCCTAATCTAATGAGTTGAAAGCCAAATAACTCTTTTCACTATTCTGCTATTTATAGTGTTAATTCCCTCAATCCTAATATAATTAGGAATCCCACTTAATTTAGAAATAACACTAAAATAAGAGTTCTACTTTATATAGGAAATATTTCTCTATCATATTGAGGAATATTTCTCCCATTCAAATTAGGAAAATGTCTCTTTAAATCCCACTAGGATTTTGAGTCATAATTCTAACACATTCAAACAATTTGAGATATCAAGGTTTGTAAGAGATTTCAGATTGAGATGCTTTGTGGAACACTACGCAGTTCTTTGCAACCAATGACATAAATTTCTTTAAAACATTTCAACTCGCCAATGCTGCTAGGAATCTCAATCAAGCTTCTACATCTGTCCAAAAATAATAACGCAAGCTTTGGAACACTAGACAAGTCTGGAACTCTGGTTAGCTCCAAAGAGTTGCTGAGGTATAAAAATTTCAAATTTCCTTAGAGCCTGTAATGAAAATATCAATAAAATAAGCAGATGCTAATTAACTTAGCAAAACAAAGCTAAATTTATGAAGTCACACAAATAATATTCATTGAGTCATCTTCAAATTGTAAGATTTAAAGATCTAATTTTAATTAAAGACAAATAAATTAAAAATATAATATCAAAGTTCATAAAAATAATTATTTTTTTAGTGAATTAATATGAATGAAAAGTATTTTAGGAAAATATAAAATAAAATTTATTACTTTAATTATATTAACAATATGTTGTTAAATTATGTTAAAATAAAAGCATGTATATTTTGATGGATAGAGCATGAATTACATAAAAACAAAAGCGATACACTCCATCACAAAATCAGGCCTGGAACTTCAGTCTCTCAATACACCAACCTTCGTCTTTGCAATCGGATCTCAATACACCAGACAAGGTTCCCGCCGGCACATGCAGCCATTTTATGCAACTTACCCTGAGGTGTAAAGAATGATTGTCCGTTCTTGATTGAACTTTTTCATCCGCTTGCAGTACATAGAATATTCCACCCTACATACTTCAACCGTTTCACATTTAACGGAGTTATTTATATTTATTTATCTATCTATTTAATATGCGGGAGTGGACAAATTTTGACCCTTTCAAGTTAAAAAGAAAATTCACCTATATTATTTCGTTTCATGTATATTATAAATTAAATTAAAATTAAAAATATTAGATTAAAATGTAATATCATGCTATTTCGGTAACTTGATTTGGTTGTTTCTACTCATATTTGTCAACCCAATAAGTAATCCATTATTTTAGGGTTAACCATTTGATATCTGTTGGAAAGAAGTTCTAAAATTTTGTTCCCCTCATTCATCTCTCTAATGAGACTAATATTGTTGGAATCCTACATCAAAAGAATACAAAGTAAAAAGGTAATATATAAGTGGTTGGGTTGCAACATTGACTTAACTAGTCATTTTGATCTATAAAAGCAATCTAATTACTTATATAAGCTCAAATTAAAATGATTTAAATTGTAATTTTTCCAATACTCTCTCTAAATTTAACAAATATAGTCTTGCCTTACGATATTAAAAAATGCAGAGGGATTTGAATCTTCTTTGAAAGTTGGCTTACAATAATTCTAATTCAGTAAGCTTGATCAGATTTTGAAGAGATGAGAGAATCTCAACCAAACTTTTACATCCCTTTAAATATAAAAACTCAATATTTGTGGCATTAGATAAGCCTGAAATTCTGATCAAGTCCTTAGAGTTGCTGAGGTCCATCAGTTTCAAATTTCCAAGAGGCTGTAATGAAAGATAATTTTATCTAAATCCAAAATTTAATTTATTAGTCTTGAAAAATAAGTATTTCATGATGAAATAAGATTATTTTAAATCATAATAGTAAATTTATTTTAATGATTTTCGTTTAGAAATTCAGTTAAATGCAAATCATTAAAAAATTAACCATTCAATTTATAAAACTTTTAAGTTAAATTAAATATTAAATAGGGCAATAGAATTATAAAAAATGAAAACCTACAAAAAATCTCTTAAAAAAAAGAAAGCCTAAAAAAATAATATAAGTGCAGCCATATAAAACTTTAAGAAATAGGCTGGTGGGAATTTTCATGCCCAGATAAAACAGAGAGGTAAACTGAAAGGAATCCTTGGGATCTGGCATTTAATATCTGCTTTTAAATTCCGGTTCTGCATCTGGCCAACCAAGCTGCAGACTACTCACTAGTAAGTGAGCAATTGTTTTTAATGCAAAGCAACAATGCCTTGGTTTGCATTATTTGCTTGCTTGTATTGCTTCTCTAGTTCTTGTCCTGTGTGTGTTTGCTGAGAACTTCACTTCTCTAGTTCTCGAATTGAATTTGTTTGCAATTTTGTTGCATGCACGGATAGATGGAAAATTGAAGGAGATAAATGCCTTTAGAATTCATTGCTCATTGACCAACAAGTGGAAATCAATAAATGAAATTCAATAGTAAAATAAGAGATTAAGGCAACATAATACATTACTCTAGCAATAAAACCCAATAATATGTCTGCATAAAATGGTGAACAGTGAACACTGAAGAGAGTAATTGGGAAAAAAAATGAAATTCAATTCGGTGAATTTTAGAATTATACTTAACTGGTTTAGAATGATAGCAGACAGAGGAAGTTACATAAAATAATAAAATCAGTATTTTGACCATAGGAGCTCACTTTTGCAGCTGCTAAGAATTTCTGGACATATTCCAAGATAAGAAAACATTAAAGAAAACAGAGCTTTTAAGGTAAATCTTATAGGCTTTATAATCTGAATCTTTTCTCTATTTCATAGTCATTGTCGTCTTTCAAGCATATAGAGTAACCTATGGTATTTACGAATGGAATTCAGCATTATGAGAAGACATACCAATGTGACAGATGATTTTCTGTGTTCTTTTGCAAAAAGGAACTCTATGAACTTCTGCAAGAACTTTAGTCTCTGGACGGGATAGAGTAACCCAGTTGTAGATCCAACAATAAATCAAAAGCGAGTCCAGGAATGAGTCCAAAAACAAGCGTGTTATTTGAGGATTCTTTAGTAATAGGATTGGTAGTTTGGTTGATCACCACAAAAGTGCCGTGCAATTGAACCAGACAGTCCTGGATTGCCTAAGAAACTGGTGACAGGAAAAATGTCAAACTGGCCTGATTGTGAATGCTTTTGAACTTTAAGATGGATCGACTGTGGTGTTATTCAAAATTTATAATTCAGCACAATTGCTTTTATCAGCAAAATTTTATTGATAAATGACATCTAGAAAATACTTAGTATGGACTTTGCCGATTAAACCAATCCGATAGGCTTCCCTATTACACCCAACAATGGTATTCCAAGTGAAAAAGCATAGAAAGAAAGGTACAAAACACGCCAATAATACAGCACCAAAGTTGCATCACAAAAGACAGCAAACAATTGCCAGCAGAACAAAAGCCAAAGGTTTAGAAAGCTGAGAGCTGCATCAAATTCTGCAGAAAAGTCGCACACGAAAGCCTCCAAACACGAAATCTGCAACAAAGAGGAGACGTACAAGACGAGATCAAGCAGCACAGCTAGAAACTTATGTTGATTTGAACTCTTAAATCGCTATAGGACCGGATGTGATGAGTTCTCTGATCAATATAATATGCAGTTTAATTGAAGAATTTTCGTGAAATCAAGTAGTACTTATTAATGGTTGTTATGATGTTTTAAATTTAAGAGAGAAATTTTATTGTAAATTTTATTAATGGTTATTATGATTTCAAACCTTGTGAATGTAATGTATTCATGTGGAAAGATAATGTAAAAATGAAATTCAATAGTAAAAATAAGAGAGTAAGGCAACATAACATATTAGTTTAGCAATAATACCCATCAATATGAGTGAACACTGGACAGAGTAATTTGGCAAAGTTCAGGTTGCATAAGAAGAATATGGAACAAAAGATACTGTTTAATTTCTAACCTTTAAACACTTAATGAGACTCTGCTGTGGCGGTAGTGCTGCAAAAGATTACGAGTACTTTGTAAGAGTAAATAAATTATATTAACAAAAAAAAAAAGAGTAAATAAATTATGAGAAATTCCTTTACCTGTTGTAAGGTGTTTGGTCTCGTTTCAATTTTAGGGGAGAAGGTTCTTCTTCCTCATCTTCTTGATTTCTGCTTCTCTTTTTATCTCTGCAGAGAAAATCATCTCGAAATATAGGAAGTACCCCACACTTAATTATAGCCCCGGAATTATGTTGTGGCTTGAGTGAAAAATGTTCAATGTAGTACTGAAACGAGGCCTCTTCAATGAAGAACTCAAATTTGGCCTTAGCGAACCGGTCGGAAATGTAGAACAAGTCATTCCAAAGGTACACATGTTCTGATTCCAACGGATCAGTTATCCAATGACGCTGGAAACTGAACTTGGAATTTTTACTGTTGTGTCCAGATTTATCAATGAATTGGGCTTCGCAATTAAACCTAACATAATGACCATAATAATTTTTGGGATCAAAAACAAGGCATAAAGAAACACCAATCAAGTTAGGCTGATCTAGTGTGAATGAAAGAGAAGATCCACTCTGGTTCTTATATCTCATCCTTTGAGGCACTTCATCCCCGGGAATACACAATCGAACAATCTGTACCATGAAAATTATAAATTATTTTATGAAAAAAAATAAAATAAAAACTTATCATGATGATCCTTGTAACACCTGAGCAATGAAAGCATACCTTGTGTTTCAACAGATGCGTTTTCAATACATCCTTCATCACTTTCTCCTTATCCAAACTGAAGCAATTACTAAAGTCAAGAAATTTTTCAATTCGAAGAAAATTTTCAATTCGATCTTCGTCTTTGTGTTCTGGGACAAGGAAAGAAGTTGATGCAGATTCCAGAGATGTGCAATTCCCTAGAGACAAATCTATTAAGCATGATGGAAGCTCTGGTAAACATTTGAGAGATGTGCAATTCCCTAAAGACAATTTTCTTAAGCCTGATGGAAGCTCTGGTAAACATTTGAGTCTCTTGCAACCAAATAAGTAAAGCTGTATCAACTCAGATAGTTGTTTAATGCTTGCAGGTATGCTCTCAAAATTGTTTTCAGTTAAACTTAAGGATGTCAATGAGACTAAAAGCCCAAGACTCTGGGGAATTTCTATTATACCACAATCATCTAATGTCATACGCTGTAAGCGGGACAAACCTGTCAAAGGAGGCAATGTCAAACCTTTACAGCCTATACAACTTAAGGAAACCAAATTTTCCAATTGATTGATGGAGGATGGTAATGCTTTTATTCCACTGTGAAATATATAAAGGGTCTCTAGAAATTCTAAATCCCCTATGTTCTCTGGCAATTCAGTGACATTCAAACACTGTGACATATTAAGGACTGTAAGAGATTTCAGATTGCTGATGCTTTGGGGAATACTATGCAGTTTTGAGCATCTGTTTAGATTAATGTCTTTTAGACATTTTAACTCGCCAATGCTGCTAGGAATCTCAATCAAGCTTATGCATCCGCCCAAACGTAAAACCTCAAGATTTGGGAATCTAGACAATTCTGGAACTCTGGTCAGCTTCAAAGAGTTGGTGAGGTCTAAAAGTTTCAAATTTCCAAGAGCCTGTGATGAAAATATCAATAAAATTAGCAAATGCTAATTAACTTCACAAAATGTAACTAAATTTTATATAGCAGCACAATTACTCTTGCCTCATCTCCATTCCAAAGATCTGAGAGGTTGCTCAAGGGCATGCGGAGTTCCACAAGATATTTTGTGCAACACTTCAATGGCAAATAATTCAAAGGGTATCTATCCCAGTGAAGATATCTTAGCCCTTCTGGTAGAAATTCAAGGCCGCTAGGAAGCTGCAATTGTCCTCGACTAGAATTAGAATCATTGAAGAATTTGAGGATTCTAAGATTGTACATCTTCTGGAAGGCTGTGGATTTTAGCACCAAATTATCATTCACCTCAGACATGTTAAGTGATATGCCTTCAACATTTTCAGTTCCCTAAAAAAATAACAGCAAAAGATCATCATATATCACTTAATTCCATATGAGAGCTACAGTTCTTACAAAACTCAAATAGATGAAAAATGAAACAAGAAACTATACTAAGTCCTTACCGTTTCTTTTGTCAATACACAACAGATATGCTCGTAATTCAATAACCTGCTGCGTTTTTCAGGTTGTTCGGATTCCTTATAAACAATTTCGAAGCCCATTTGTTGCAACAAGTCATGCATACCAATACCATTGGAAGATGAAATAGTTATGAGAGATTTATCAATTAGACGACTTAGTGAACCTGTTGCAAAGAAACCACAAGCATTTAATATTCTCTCAACACGACCTTTAGGCTTCCCCTTAAAGAAAAAGGCAATATCAAGGAAAACATATCTTATTCTCTCAACACGACCTTGAGCATATCTTATTGCCATCTCCGATAGCTTCTCATATCCTTCTTTGGGATGATCTTGTTTGAAGGCATATAAGCTGAAGAGACGGAGAGCTTCACGATCAATTAATTCTTTAACCTCGTATATATGCTCCTCAAGACAAACATTTTTAAGTGTTTGCCTATCTCTACTGGTTATAATTATTCTACTTCCCTTACTGCACAAATCACATACTCCAACTAAAAGCTTTAAATCGTTTGGATTAACCACATCATCAAAGACAAGGATTACTTTTTTACTTTGAAGTCTTCTAATAGTTAAACGAGGAGTGTCTATATATCCATCTTTCTCTCCTAACAATTGACAAAAGATTTTGTCCCGTAAAGCATTTGGTGTTTGCTTCATTATTTCTTCCCTAACATTGGCAACAAAGTAGTGACCATCAAATTTTTCCTTGATTCGATGAAATACTTCTTCAGCAAGAGTTGTCTTTCCAATACCTCCCATCCCCCAAACTCCTACAACTCGTCTATCATTGATTGGTTCAGAAAATAATAATGATTCCATTTTCCTCACACGCCATTCAATTCCAACTAAATCATCATTCTTATAATCACATTTAAAGATGTGATTTAATTTCTCCAAAACAACATTTACTATTTTCTCAACTAGTTCAGACTCGAACCTGATTACATAAGAAGAAGACATGTTAGTAAGTCATACTTCTAAGTAAATAATATACAATGATTATGTTTCTAATTTAGAAAAATAAGATACTGACATTAATTTTGATATAACACCATTTATATTTGAACTAGTATTATATTGAGTTGTTCTTGCCTATGCTCGGATGTATGCAATCAGTCAATAGATAAATGACACATTATCTAAAATCAAGATGAAGTTTATTTAAAACTAAACATTTATCCACATGTTGCGTGGATATTTAATTTTTAAAATTATTAATTGAATACATAATAAAAATATGGTATTTAAATTTAAAAAAATATTAGAAATATAAAAAATCTTAAATTTTAAGAGCATATATCTTGTAAATATTTGTAGAAACTTTTGTTTTGTCATCTTCACATACTTTCTTTACTATATAACTTTCAAAATGATGATGGAGATTTATAATTATTTTAAATTTATATTGGCTTTTTGCTATAAAAATTAGTAGAATTATTTTTTTCAATAGTAATTTTAAATTTATATGCTTGTGACAATGGCTTTTTATAGCCTATTTATCTTCATATCATAACTCATTTTTATATTGTAGCCTTATCACATGACTTAGCTTTATAATATTGTATATATGTTATATTAAAAATTAGAAAATTGAAAAGTCACATTAATAAGTGATTAGTGATCTAATGTCATCATAAATTTAATAAGACCAACAAATTTTATTTAATATATACGTATTAGTAATTAACAATTAATTATAATATAGCTAAAATAGATAGAAATAAAGATACATTAAAATTAAATTATATATATATATTAATTTTATTTAAATTTTTATATTAAGTATCAATAAACTAAAAAAAATACATAATAATTAGTGATATTAATGTAGGATTGATAAAATTTATTTAATATACACATATTAATTATTATTAATGACAAATATTTACATTTTATACAATTATAATTCATAAATATTGATGTATATTAATTTTATTTAATTTTTATGTTAATTATTAAGAACCTGAAAAGTCACATATTAATTAGTGATAATAATAACTCTGATAAATTTTATTTAAAAAACTTATTCTCCTAAAAAGTCATATATTAATTAGTAACAATAATAAGACTAATAAATTTTATTTAATATATACATATTAATGTTATTAATAATAAAAATGTAAATTTTTATTTATTTACTTATTATTATTATCATCATTGTTATTATATAATATTAATTATTATTAATGATAAAAATGTGCATATTTTTGCAGTTTTAATTTATAAATATAGATATATGTTAATTTTATTTAAATTTTTATGTTAATTATTAAGAGACTAAAAAGTCATATATCAATTAGCAGTAATAAAAACAACTAATAAATTGTTTAATATATATATATATATATATATATATATATATATATTAATTATAGTTAATAAAAATATACATATTTATTATTATTATTATTGAATTTTATTTAAAACCATGAATTAATTTTATTAGCATATTCTTTAATTTATTGGTTAATTATATAATGATATTTCTTTCATTATTATAGCAAAACCAATATTTATATATACAAATATTGGTATTCTTTTAAAGGTTAAGAATATCATATGCAAATAATCAAGTATTTATGATTCATGAATTAAAATGACACTCATAATATAAAGGTAAAACATAAATGTTCTTAAAAATTAAGATATTATATGTTGAGGGTACACATATGTTAAAAACTATGAATTAATAATTATAAACATGAATAAGAAGAATATTTTCCTTAGATCCATAAATGAGAATTATTTCAAAGAGGAAAAAAAGAAAACATATATAAGAAACAAACAAATAGTATCCAATTAAATATTTATATATATATATATATATATATATATATATATATATATATATAGTTGTCATTTCTTTTTAAATTAGGCATCACTGAAATAGAGGCATTCTTCATGTATCCAATTAGGACTATAATTAACTCACCTGATGTTGCGTGAGTCCCATCCTGCTAAGTTGCTTATTTCTATCAAGGCATGGCGCCATCCTTCCAAAATTTTTACTTCTTTTTTATGCTTACTAAATGCCTCTCCAAAATTCCCTCTTAGCTCTTGAACATCAGTTGGATCTACACGATAAAATACTGGAAGGACTATTTGTCCAGATGTTTTCATGCATTGAAATATCTTCACAAGCTCATCCAAGCACCATGGGGAATCTGCATAATTTTCAGAGAAAACCACTACTGAAACGTATGAATCTTCAATTGTTTCCAGTAGAGAACTTGAGATCTCTTCTCCTTTTTCAAGGTTTTCATCCAAGAAGGCATTGATTTGTTTTCCCGACAAAGCTTTAACGAGATGGGAGAGAAAACCCTGACGGATATCTTTGCCTCTAAAACTAATGAAAGCATCCCATGTTTCCACTGATCGGGAGGAGTAGAAGAAGTAGAAGCCATGGTAGAAGGCTGTTGTCACACCCAAGTTCTACTGAACATGACCAATATAACTATAATCAAAATTTCTATATTTCTTTGGTAAATTAGCTATTTGAACAAATAATAATAATAATATTATTATTATTATTATTATTATTGAAAACAAGAAAATAAAGTTATTTACTTTGCACCGCACTCAAAAGTTGCCATGTACCAGGTCCATGTAGCTCTAAAAACAAAACTTTAGGCATGCATAAATTTTGTGTCATAAAAATTTTAATTAAAAAAATACATAAATAAATAAGATAACAATTTAGCATAAATTGACATTTCTCACTAATAATAATAATAATAATAATAATAATAATAATAATAATAATAATAATAATAATAATAATAATAATAATAATTGCTTCAATAAGCACCCCAAGGCAACAACATGAACACAATTTAAAAGTCAATGCCTCTCTCAAGGGCTTGTACAATAAATAATATAATTCACACCCTCTTCATTAATGTCCACTTCAAATCCAACAACTAAGTTAAATAGAATTTATGAACTGCAATAGAGTTTAGGACATGCCAAACTTGGTCCCCAAGAGTAAACAATTGAAAATGTTACAAAACTCATAATTAAATTCTATGATAATAAATATAAAATTCACCTTATTTCTCGTTGCTTGAAGGACCTAGATAAACATGATGATTAAATAAATTACATAGTATTTTATGCATTTTTCTATCAACTCATTTCATTCTACATTATCTAAAATTTCCATCTACTTGAAACTAACTCCATTTCAAATTAACCATACACAACTGAAGTCTTAAATTTAATTCAAAACCTAGAATCTCATATTTTTCTAACTCAATAACAACTTATTTTAAAAATATATCTAAAAAAAATAACCAAATTAAAATTTCTAGAACTCAAGTCTTAATTACCATTTTCATTAAATTTCTTAAATTCCTAAACTTTACCATTTAAACTTTGATTTAACATATCAAATATAATTCTTACCATTTAAACTTTGATTTAACATATCAAATATAATTATTTCTTCTCAATAAAATCAACAAATGCAGTATTCTTTATTTTTCAGTTTCATATTTACAAAGTTTCATACTTTCAAAAATTTACTTCTATCTAGTACTAACTAATCTCATGTCCGCAAGTCTACTAATCTCATTTCCACAAGTCAATTATATAGTTTCAATTGAGAAATTTAGAATAACTATAGACATAATATGAAGCCCATTAACTCAATATTTCGACAAGCAAAATTTATAAAAGCTAAATATAGATTTATCATCAATTCTCAACCAACCTTTTTCAATTAATTAAAATTTCCCATTTCTTCCAAGTATTTATACCTTAAAAAGCAAGAGAAAAATCCAAATTATTCATTTTCATTCACATGCTTATAAACTCAAATTTATTCAATAACATACTTTCCTTCCTGCATTAGTCCAGTAATTTAACCTTTAACAAAGCCATTTAAACCCAATTTATAAACTCACTCAAGTGAAAATTTCAATTGAATCTTGCCCATTTACTAAAATTCACTAAAAAAAACTCATCTATATCTATTTTAACATACATTAAATTCTCATAAAAAATTAATAAATATATAAAAATTCCAATTTCTATACCTACATGTTTTACATAATGTGCATACACCAATAATAAACTCATTCCCTTTTAAAAAAACTCATTATTATGTAAACTACTCTCACAAATAATAATAATAATAATAATAATATCAACAATAACAATTTATAAAATTTTACCAATAACAAAAAAATCTTTTTTATGCATTTCTAGTATTCAAACATCCAAAAGCATATTTTTGAACTGATTAAACTTCAATAAAACTAAAATATCCAAAATAAGCTAATAAACTTCAAAAAAATCATATAAAATCGTGTGTACCTTATTTGAGAATGATCCAGGAATTAAGAATGTTCATAAACATCTACATGATCTAAGAAAAATGCTAAAATTAAAATTTTTGCTTCAAATCTACTTTCTCTCTCTAACCAAAACTATTTATTTCTCTCTCTAAAACTTACAATCTCTCACCATAACCTCTCATTTTTTACCCAAAATTTGGTTGATTCTCCATGCAAGTGAAGTTCAGAACTTCCCTTTTTCCCTTTCTTTTCCTCTTATTCTTTCCTTCTCTCTTTCTTTTCTTTCTTCTTCTTTTCTCTCCTTTCCCTTCATCTCCTTTCCCGTTTTTCTTATCTCTGCTGGAGACTAGAAAAATCCAGCCCATGTGCTGGAAATGAGTGATGTTGAACTTGCCAAGTGTCAATTAATTTATAATTTGATCGTTTAATTTTTAAAAATTATGATTTACCTCAAAACTAGAAAAATATTACTTTTAAGTTTCATGTAAGTTTCATGAAATTCATTTTAAATTCTATAAAATTTGATAAAAATTGATTTAATTATAGTTATTTTTTAAAATTGAATTACAAATTTTAATTTTTTTTAAATTAAACACACAAGACATTAAAATTTAATTAAATTCTATAAAATTTTGTGTCTGGAAAGCAAATGAAAAAAGGGTACGAAGCTATGCGATTGAAATGATGCAGAAATAGTATAAAGCTAAGTAAAGAAACCATTTGGTCAAAAAGGTTCCTAATTCTTTTTTTTTTTCAAAGACTTGGGTGCGATCCAACTACAGAATAAAGTAATTATTAAGAGGGAATATATTTTTTCAATATTATAAAATATATTTTTTAAATATTTACAATGATTAAATAAATTTAACATTTATTAATTTAATTTTTATGTTTAATAAAATTTATTTTTTTATAATTATATTATATTCATATAAAATAAAAATTTTAATCTTAAATAATTTTTTTATTTATGTGTAAATTTTATATTTGTTAAATTTACAATAAATTCATTAATATATAAAAATGTAATTTTATATAAAATAAAATTATATAAATATCCTTATTCATAAAAAATTAAGCTCTGAGTCCACACATAATAAATATCATAAAACTTCATTATTATTGTTCTACCTAAATAGCAGCATTTAGCATTTAAGGTCAAAAATTATATATTAATAGGCCACTTGAATTTGAGATGAAAGCAACGGAGCTTGATTGGAAGAAAGTTTTTTAATAAGGGTATTTTAGTCAAAAAATTATGTAAGTTTCATGAAATTCATTTTAAATTTTATAAAATTTGATAAAAATTTATTTTAATTATAACTATTTTTTAAAATTGAATCACAAATATTATTTTTAAAAAAAATAAAACACACAAAACATAAATTTTAATTAAATTCTATAAAATTTTGTGTTTGCAAAGCAAATAAAAAATAAAAGGCACGAAGCTATGCGATTGAAATGACGTAGAAATGGTATAAAGCTAAATAAAGAAATCATTTAGTCAAAAAGGGCCGCACATGAGTCGCGTACACGTTCTGCGTGGAGGGCTGGTTCCTTCGGGAATCCCACATCGGTGGTTAACCGTGTGTGTGTGTTGGATACATGGGACCAAGGAGCCATTTCAAAATTGTCATGGTTTTGAGATGGATCCAGTTCTGACACTGTCCAGTGTGTGTGCGTTTTACCTTTGGAGAAAAAAAAAAGTACCTTAATTATTATTATTATTATTATTATTATTATTATTTAAAGACTTGAGTGCGATCCAACTACAGAATAAAGTATTTATTAAGAGAGAATATATTTTTTCAATATTATAAGATATATTTTTTAAATATTTAAAATGATTGAATAAATTTAACATTTATTAATTTTGTAACATTCCTCACTTAATTACAGTATAGCCAAATAAGGCATATCACACTCGGTGTCGGAGCATCCTATTTCATCTTACTTTATTCCTTTAAAAATTTTATTATCATTATTTTTTAATATTAATTATTTTTCTATGAAGAAACCAACAGAGTTTTCTTTATTTCTTTTACCATTTGGCGTATTTCACTATTCACTTACTTGAAATTTCAACAATATTTTTATAATAAAATCTCATCAGTTATTTTCATAATCATCTCATCACACATTCAATTCTTGCAACTCATTTGCATACATATCCATTCGTACTCAATTTATATATCAAAAATCTCAAACTTTATAATTTACATGATTTATAAGCTAATTTCATAAATTCACAATTTACATGATGTACAAATTAATTACAATATCATAATTTACATTATAATTAATAACTAATTATAAATATATAAAGTAACTTTTGTGAGCCCTATCTACATGCATTGCTGAAGAGGTGACAACCTTGAGCACATCTAACACTTCTGCAGATCTGGACTCCAAAAATTTCAGTCAAAGTACCTACGCAAGGAAATAAATCCATCGCGCTAAGCATTGCTGCTTAGTGGTGTAATAATATAACAAGAAAATAATATATACAAATAAGAAAGAATCAAGCATTCTAAATATTCAAGTATCAATTTGATTTAAAATGATATTTCTAGTATTAACTATCTTATATACTGTAGACCCTTATTTTGTGATGAGTATGTGCATTGAGGCTGTGGAAAATCCGATAATGAAAAATTATATGACTGTAAGATGTAATTGGAGGCATGAAGCTGAATTATTAATTTCGTGGCATGATCTTGAAAAAAAAATAATATATTTTTTGGGAAATTAATTTAATTTAAATAAAATCTTATTTTGTTTAAATTTAATATGGGTAGTCTTAAATAGAACTAATTAAGTATAATTGTGCCCCATGGGCCTAAGAAAGTCTAGTTATGAATTTTAAATATGACTCATATAATTTATTTTTTAAAAAATTAAAATAAAAAAAATATCTTTTTATCTTTCCCTCTCCCATACAAACTCTCTCTCCCCCATTGGCCCCACTCTCTTCCTCACTCCCTATTGGTGCCACCCCCTTTCCCTCTCTTCCTATTAGTTGGAACACCTTACCCATATCCTAGTCTCACCCAATTTCCTCAATCCCAGTTGTTTAAGTTATCTAAACCTTATCACCCTAGGACTCCAAACCCTACCACACCTCTTCCTCACTTTCTATTGGTACCTTCCCCTTCCCCTCTCTTTCTATTAGTTGAAACACCTCATCCATATCTCAGTCTCACCCAAATTCTGCAATCCTAGTTGTTTAAGTTATCTGAACTTTATCACCCTAGGACTCCAAACCCTATCACACCTCTCTCCCAAAATCCTATAAATACCCCACGAAAAAAAAGAGAAAAAAAAAAAGAGGAGGGAGGAAAAAAAAAGGTGGGGGAGGAGAAGACAAAAAATAAAAAAATAAAAAAAGGAAAAAATTAAAGAGAGGAATAGCTAAAATTCTTTTAGTTCTTCTTTCTTTCTAGAGATATTTCTTAAATGTTAGTTCTTTTATTTTCTTTTCAAGATTTATGCCATGTAATGTTTAATTCTATGTTCCTTGTTTTTAATTTATTTTATATGTTCATATAGATAATGTAATCATGTTTAATTTGAGGGGATACACAACTCTGCACATGTTTAGTTTCTGTCTCTCGTATTTTTATTTTTTTTGTTATTTTCTGAATCTGTACAAAATTTGTAAAAATTATATTCATATTCTACATGAAATTCTATTAATTTTAGGTTCAAGAATTGCTAAAAAAACTTTAATATTTTGTAAGTTATGGCTGTTTGAAGTTAGGGTTTCTATAAAATCTGATTTGCAGGATATCCGACTTGTGAAGCCCATATATCCCTTGTTTCTTAATATTTGGTGTAAATCTAGTGTTTAAAATTAAGTTTGGAATCTTGTGAATCTTTTCCAATTAGTTTCGCATTCATATTTGTTATGGTTGGTGAGTTATGATTTTACAAAAAAGTAGTGCGATTCTATCATCAGGAAAATTTATGATTTGTGTAGATTATTTGGCTAGGGTTTTGTTTAATCTATGAATTTTATGATGTGTGATGTTTGGCTGTCTTCTCTAAGTTTTTCATGATTTTTAGGCATGTCTAACTATTTTTAAAAAATCGAATTTCTTACTACCGTTAATCTGCCAGAATTTGAAAATTGTATATTTATGCATGTTCTTGTATTTTCTTAGATTTTAAGTAATATTTGATCTATTTTTCTGTGTTCTTTTAATTCAAGAAGTGTTATAAAGTGTTTGGATCATGTTAGAAGACTTAGACTATTAGGTAGTTGTAACTAATTAGGAATCTTAACCCTTTAGGATACTAGAGTTAGAATCCAATGTAAATTGTTATTAATATTTTCTTTATTTCTTTTATTTTCTTTAGTTTCTTTATTTTTTATTACAAATAAAATTGGTAAGTAGCTCTAAGGTAAGTACCAAAGAAGGCATTTGCGTAGAGCTTATGTGGAGCTAAACGGAAGTAAGTCAGGAATATCATTGCTATACTAGAAGAGAATACCCATTCTTAAAGGTAGTTTGCTCCAATAACAACTGTATTTACCAATAGGTAAGTAGCCTTAAACTCCTTGAATAACCATTTGTATGAAATTGTAGTAATAATAGAATTTTTATTTGGTAAATTAAAATTAACTTTGTTTTTAATTTAATTGACTTTTGCATGTAATTAATTTAAATAAATACTTTGTAAATTAAAATTAATCTTGTTTGTAAATTAAACTATCATTAACATGTAAAATAAATTTAATTTAACACTTGGTAATTGTAAAATAAATTTGCATATTATAAATCTTTATTAAGTTGTGATTGTTTGGGTCTTACGTGATATTAGAATAAATTACACATGTACATAATTAACTTAGTTCAATTATCCTTAGGGTAACTTGGTGAAAATTAATTAATTAGGTTAAATAAAAACGTAAGATTATTTGAAATTGAATTTGTTTGTAAATTAAATTCTCAATAATAAATTAATTTTAGTCATCTGGTAAATATCATTTAAATAATTAGCAACCCCATAGATAGGAATTACTTGTGCATGAAAATTGTGTGTAAACAATAACCCTTTTGTGAATTACTTGCGTATGTAGGATTAGAATTGCATTTTCTAGGATAAAGTTTAATAAAATAATAATAAACAAGACTTCTAGAAACATTAGTAGAAGACTAGCATTCGAATCAACGATGTTAGACTAGGCGTAAGGGGTGCCTAACACCTTTCCCTTACGTACCCACTATTCCGAACCTAGACATTGGGTTATGGTAATGACGGTTGTGGAAACTCTGCAAGGAGTAAGTTGCCATCCATGACCCTCGGAAGAAACATCAATATGTCCCTATTACCCGGGTGGCGACTCGCCTATCTATGCCTTCGTGGCATAAATCGTTAGTACCGTGGTAGTGTTATGGGAAGACGGTACTTACAGCTGGTTTGATTCTATTAGGATTGTATAAAGTGCATGTTTAGGAAATGTCAGATAAGGAGGTGGTGTGACTTAAGTGAGAACATTGTGACTCCACCATCTTTCTTGGGCATTACTTGGTGCATTTTATATAATTCTAATGGATGATATTTCGACTCATGCGGCCCTCCTACATATGTTAATTCATTCATCTTTTGAAGTACCGAGTTTATAGCCGTACAAGAATAATATTCAATATACATTTTATTCTAAGAGTATTGTATTTGAGGTCTCTCTACGATTCTGCAAATTTTATTTTTATTATATTTCTATTGCTAATCTCTTTTTCACATTTCATTCAATACTTTCTAATGTTTTTAATTGTTAATATTCTTAAATAGTTTCAATAATTTTACACTGCTCAGGTCACCTATGATAGGTCGACTAAACCGATAACGGGTGGTTGGCATCGACACCGCAGTGCCTCGGTCGTCATACCATGGGACGCGAACGCCAACCACGTGATAAATGATGGCTAAAAAGCCATGATAATATATAATCGGGCATAAAAGCCATGAGTGCGGGCATAAAGCCATAAATACAGGCATAAAGCCTTACGCAGTACTGCTAAAACAATATTCTATTGGCATGCCAATCTATCCAATCTGATACACGTGTCTAGGCAATACATGGGCACATAGTACCATTAAGAGTTCATAAGTATTATTATTTCATTATATGTTCCAATTATAATTTATAACGTTTTAATTTTTATTACTAGCAGAAGTATAAATTTCCTAAAATACAATTTTACATAAATTATTCATTCATCATAATTTATATATTCATTATATTATATATATTTATCACAATTCATAAAAATTATTATAATTTTAAATTGTAATCAAATCATTTTATCTTATTCAATAATGAGAACTAATGTCTCATTCATACACTCATTTATTCATTAGACTATTTATATAATTATCATTATCATTTATATTTTAAGTAATCCATGATCATTTCATAGATTTTAAATTTAGCTTAATTTTCTTTATATCCTAGAGCCACTCAAATTCAAAAGTTAAAATTCATTAATCACATTATATATTAATGATCATATTAGCTTCTCTAATTTATTTTACTTTACTGCTAGGTCCAGAGTTATCTATGAATTGGGCTTAAGTAATGTCAGCCATATCATCACCCAAATAATTTTCGGGATCACAAACAGCGCAAAACGAAAAACCAATCAAGTTAGGCCGATCTATTTTGAATGAAAGAGAAGATCCTCTCTTGTCCTTTTATTCCATCTTTTGAGGCACTTCATCCCTAAATATGCATAATTTAACAATCTGTACCATGAAGATTATAAATTATTTTATGAAAAATGAAAATCAAACTTATCGTGATGATCCTTGTAACTGCTGAGAAGGGGAAGCATACCTTTGTTTCCAACAGATGCGTTTCAAATATGTACTTCTTTACTTTCTCACATACATCCTTATCCAAATTCATGGAATTTTGAAAGTCAAGATATGTGTCTTGTTCGTGTTCATCTCCATCTTTTTGTGCTCATCTTTGTCTTCTAAAAATTTAAGTCTCTTGCTGAGAAATATTTCCTATATTGAGTAGAATTCTTATTTTAGTATTATTCCTAAATTAAGTGAAACTCTTAATTACATTGGAATTAAGGGAATTAACACGGTAAATACGATAATGGTGGAAAAGATTATTTAGCTTTTACCAATTGAGGAGAGTTGTTTTTGTCCATTGATGAGAGTGGCTTTCAGTTCATAGAGTGATACTGTCGCCCATTGCAGAGAAGGCCTTGCTAATTGTTGTGGATTTGGCTTTGCGCCCATTGTAATGGAAAAAAGTTTCAGCTTAAAGAGAAAGGACATAGAATTCAAAAGGAAGTGATTCTTGTCTATTAGTAAAAGGCTCTTGCCCATATATTTTTAAGTGTCTGCCTATCTTTGCTGGTTATAATTATTCTACTTCCCTCATTGTACCAATCACAGATTCCACCTAAACGATTTAAATCATTTGGATCATCCACATCATCAAAGACAATGAGTACCTTTTTACTTTGAAGTCTTCTCCTCATGAAACCCTGTAAACTAGGTGTGTCCATATGCACATCTTTTGCTCGTAATAATCCACGAAAGATTTTATCTCGTAAAACAATTGGTGTTTGCTTCTCTATTTCTTCCCTAACACTGGCAACAAAGTAGTGACCATCAAATTTAGCCTTGATTCGATGAAATACTTTGTCAGCAATAATTGTCTTTCTAATACCTCCCATCCCCCAATTTCCTACAGCTCGTTTATTATTTATTGGTTCTGAAAATAATAATGATTCCATTTCCTTCACACGGGATTCAATTCCAACTAAATCATCATTCTTATAATCACCTTCAAAGTTGTGATTTAATTTCTCCAAAGCAACATTTACTATTTCCTCAACGAGTTCAGACTCTGACCTGATTACACATGGAGAAGAAATGTTAGTAAGTCATACTTCTAAGTAAATAATATACAATCAATATGCTTCTATTTTAGAAAAATAAGATACTGATATTAATTTTGATATTAATACTGTTTATATTTGAATTAGTATTATGTTGAGTTGTTCTTACCTATACTCGAACGTATACAATCGGTTAATAGATTAGCTAATCATAGGGAAGTTCATTTAAAATTGTAATATGTGCTACCTAAACTTATGATATACTGATTTTCTATTGAATGTTATACACTTAGATGTATGTAAGAATTTTTCGTATTATATCTAAAGATTAATCTTAGAATTTTGATTTGCAAGATAAGTTTTTAATTTTAGCTTAACATTATTTTTTTTTTTAATTATATGCCCCAATTTTTGCCAAAATTTTCTTAGAATGTGACAATGTACTCTGTTCACATGAATGAAATAAAGCCATTCGTCATGTATCCAATTGGAAATATTAAAATAAAAACGTTAACAAAATAATAATTAACTTACTTGATATTCTGTGAGTCCCATCCTGCTAAGTTACTTATTTCTATCAAAGCATGGCGCACCTTTTTTACTTCTTTTTTATGTTTACGAAATGCCTTTCCAAAATTCCCTCTCAGTTCTTGAACATCAGTTGGATCTACATGATAAAAAACTGGCAGGACTATTTGTCCAAACGCTTCCTTGCATTCAAGTCTTCACAAACTCATCCAAACACCATGGGGAATCTGCATAATTTTCAGAGAAAATCACTACTGAGATGTATGATTTTTCAATTGTTTTCAAGAGGGAACTTGAGATCTCTTCTCCTTTATCAAGGTTCTCATCCAAGAAGGCATTGATTTGTTTTCGCAGCAATGCATCATGGAGATGGGAGAGAAAACCCTGACGGATATCTTTGCCTCCAAAACTAATGAAAGCATCCCATGTCTTGCACTGATCGGGAGGAGTAGAAGAAGTAGAAGCCAAGGTAGAAGGCTGTTGTGCAAACAGAGTTTGAACAATGTTTCCCATGAGAACTGAGTTTGAACAAGGTAATTAATGAAAGCAATTAAATGCCAGAGATGTATATTTTTTGCGTGTGAGGTGTGGAAAACTCTTTGAGGCTATAAAAATTTATAGGCACACAGTATGATTGAAAGCACCTTCCCAGAAGGAACATATTATTGTTGGGGAAAACGAACGAGGGAAGACAGAGTCATCATGTGATTGAAATTCCACAAATAAAAGAGTTCATTTTGTCAACTTTTAAGATAAATTATAAATTAGATTCTAAAATATATGAAAAGCCACATATTAATCCCAATGTTTTTTTACACAAATGATTTATTTTTAAAATTTAATTTCGTTAATATACTAGTTCAAATTGACTCAATTTAAAGTATTTTTCTAAGTATTTAATATATATATATATATATATATATATATATATATATATATAGTAAAAACTAATTAATTTTTTAATTTATTTAACTAATTCAAATTTAAAATCCCATCAATAAATTAAAATTCATTAGTTAAAATTAATTAATTTAAAAAAATTAATTAATTTTAAAATAAAAGAGGTCCACGTCCAACATCGTAATCAAAGGGACAACAAGGCTGAGTGTGCTTAGATCTGCGGTTCGCTTCTGTAATTACTAAAAAAAAAGGCAACAAAATACTTGAAAATACTACGCAATTTCTAGGAAGCTAACTTTGTGTTAAAGGCAGTTGGACGCATGTTTTTGAGGAAAATAACCCTTTAAATTGTGATTTGAATTATTTTCTAATAAATTAGTACATAGTTTAAAATAAAAAAATATATATATATTTTTAACGCATATAATTATAATAAAAAAATCAATCAATCATCATGCTAATTCACAATCTCATAATATTTCTTATAATTCTAAAATATTAAATCATATTTGCTAAATTTTACTTCTATCGTTCTATAATATGCTTCTAATCTCATTACAATTTCCACTCTCATAATACCGTAACTCTCTTTTTTAGACTTGCTAATATGCATGAAATAAGATTTAAAGAATAATGAACAATTGTATAATAGAATCAAATTGTATCATAACGGGAAATCAAATTATCATAATATAGCAAATGATATCAGACGCAAATCACAACTTTTTAAGGAATAATCAATTAATAAGCAAATTCATACTATATATTGTAAAATATCACTCACCTCACTTCATGTACCAACTCACAAATATCACATCTCCATTCATATAAAACCATACTCAAAATCTCCTACTAGAAAATCAATAATCCAATAATCAAAATTAACCACATGCTTTACTTTTCATATTAATAATCTAATAAAAATTTAACAGCATCTCCTCTCAAAATTTAACTAAACTCTCTGTCACAAAACTTAAATTCACAATTCCAAAATTATGTCAACATATTAACTTGCATAACTAAAATCACAATTTCACCACCACTTCCTCCATAAACTCAAATTTCCATTTTAATGCTATTTACTTCCTTCAATTATAATTGGTTCCAATAACATCAAATCATTTTCCAACTACCAATACTCACATTCACCCCAAATTTAACCATTCACAAATATAAAATTTTCATTCTTAGCCAAATATATAAAATTTAAAGAACCCATAGGAATCATACATACGACCATTTTATACCAAAATCTCAACCCAAATATTCAAAATACGTTCATATCACTTAAATCCAACTAAACACATATAACTATTTCTCAAAAAATATTCCACAATCACTTAAAAATTCAATAAACACTAGATCCCATCTCAAAATAATTTTAATTCCATCAAAATCACTTATTCAATTTAACCCAACCCTTAATACCTAATCTAGCAGCTTGTACATTCAAAATTATATATAATGATCCAACCATTAGATAGAGCCCAAATTTTAACCATATGTTCAAGACATCTATATACAACATCAATACCATTTTTAGCATCAAATTATCTCCACATAATGAGATGTCAACATATTTATCCAACCCTTCAAATTCTGAATTTTTTAGAAATGATTCTTACTCAGCCAACTCATATAAAATAATTTATATCTCATAAACCACAAGTCCAAAATTTACCAAATTTTGGCACAACAGCCCCAACATGCTAAAGATCATCTCTACTAAATTTCATAATTTTCTAACTATTCTAAATATTTGTTTTCCTCAAATTTCAGTAGCCAAAATTTAGAATTCTAAATGCAAACAGCCTATGTTTAATAATTTATTTCTCTAAATCCAACTATTGAAAAATTACCAAATTTTAATCATAACTTCTACGTATATAGACCTAAAAAATATCCAAAAAGCTATGGTGAAAATGCACAAACTTGCCTGGATGGAAGACAAAGTTGTTGCCCCTACTCAACCCCTGTTTCTGCTCCTATTCACCATTTTTTCCCCTTTTTCTCTCTAATTTCTTGTATTACGTATCACTCTTCCTCTCTTTCCCTTGTCAGTGTCCATCTCTGTTGGAGAAATCTCAAAAATCCAGCTACCATCTCCCTTATTCCCTTCTTCTTCTTCTCCTTTTCCTTCTCTCTCTCTCTCTCTCTCTCTCTCTCTCTCTCTCTCTCTTCCTTTTCTTCCCCTTTTCTTTCTCTTTTCTGATTCATCTTTTTATCGTTTTTTTTTAATTTTATAATTCTGAAAAAGGGGCTGCCACCTGTCCCTTTTTAAAACAATATCATTTTAGTTCGTAAATTCTCCAAAATTATATTTTCCACCCTAAAACTTCTAAAACTTTACTTTTAAGTCCAAAATTAAATTAAAATTTTCTTTTCAAAACTTTATAAATTATATTTTCATTCAAATAATAACCATATTTAATATTTCTTCAAAAATTGGGTTGTTACACTTTTAGTTCTTATTTATTATCTCTCTCCTAGTAAGAGTTTTATTCTCTTTATATGAGACCTTTTTTTCATTTTGATTGTGGACTCTTTGATCTTTAAGATGGATTGACTATGGTGTTTATTCAAAATTTATAATTCAGCACAATTTCTTTTATAAGCAAAATTTTATTAATAAATGGAATCTCGAAAAAACTTAGTGTGGACGTTGCCAACTAAACCAAATCAATAGGCTTCCCCATTACACTTAACAATGGTATACTAAGTGAAAAAACATAGAAAAAAAGGTATAAAACACACTAACAAGACAGCACCAAAGTTGCATTACAAAAGACAGCAAATGAAAGTCCAGGATAACAAATGCCAGCAGAAGAAAAGCCACAGGTCTAGAAAGCAGTAAAACCAAGCTGAAAGCTGCAGCAAATTCTGCAGAAAAGTCGCACGCAAAAGCCTCCAAACGCAGAATCTGCAACAAAGAGGAGACCTACAAGACAAGATCAAGCAGCATAAACAAGAAACTCATATTGATTTTAACTCTTAAATCATTATAGGACCGGTTGTGATGAGTTCTCCAATCAATAAAAAATGCAGTTAAATTGAAGAATTTTCATAGTAAGAACAATGTAATGATTTCAAAGCTAAATCAAGTTGCAGTTATTAATGGTTATTATGATATTTTAAATTTAAGAGAGAAATTTTATTGTAAATACTGTAGTTTATTTATTTATAAATGAAAATGATCTCTTGGCTCTAAAAAAATATTTAAATGGAAAGAGAATTTTATCTAAAAAAAAAAAATTATTATAAAAATAAGTCATTTACCAATATGTCGTGTGGTTACTTTACTAATATTTTTATTTAGAAATTCCGTCAAAAGCAAATAATTAAAAAAAAAATTAAGCATTCGATTTATAAAATTTTAAATTGAATATTAAATAAGGCAATAAAATTATAGCAAATGAACCCTAAAAATGGTTATTATGATTTCAAATTTTATTCTAAACTACACATGTTTCTCAAGCCGTGTGAATGTAATCTATTCATGTGGAAAGATCATGTATAAATGAAATTCAATAGTAAAAATAAGAGAGTAAGGCAACATAATATATTAGTTTAGAAATAATACCCATCAATATGAGTGAACACTGGACAGAGTAATTTGGCAAAATTCAGGTTGCATAAATAGAATATGGAACAAAAGATACTGTTCAATTTCTAACCTTTAATAAGACTCTGCTGTGGTGGTAGTGCTGCAAAAGATTACAAGTACTTCGCAAGAGTAAGAGTAAGTAAATTATATTAACAAAAAATAGAGTAAAAAAATTATGAGAAATTCCTTTGCCTGTTGTCAGGTTTTTGGTCTTGTTTCAATCTTACGGGAGAAGGTTCGCCTTCCTCATCTTCTTGATTTCTACTTCTTTTTATCTCTACAACCACCATTGTCTCGAACGATATAGGATGTACACCACATTTAAATTTGTGGGCCATATTAGGTTCTGGAAAGAGTGGGTCCTTTGGCATATCGTTTGGCACTACCTCTAGAGTTAGAGAAGATACATAATGTCTTCCATTTGTCTATGTTGAGGAGGTATCAATCAGACCCATCTCATGTACTACCAGTAGGGGAAACTGAAGTAAATCCAGACCTCACATATGAAAAGAGCCCATACAAATTCTGGCTTATGAGGCGAAGCAGCTACGGAACAAGCAGATACCGTTGGTGAAAGTGCTGTGGAACCATCATTCGGGAAAAGAGGATACTTGGGAAAGAGATGAGGACATGAGGAGATAGCAACCACATATGTTCAGATATATATACCAAGTAAAATTTCTAGACGAAATTTATTTTAAGGGGGAGAATTCTAACACCCCTATAGGTATAGCCTCGAATATTTCATCTCCTGACCGGTGTCGGTCCGGACAATTAAGGGGATTAGAACCACACTTAAGACAACTAGAGAAGCTATAAACACAAATAATTAATAATGTCCAATCAGTTGAGTATAAATAAGAAAAACAGAACAGAAGAAGTTAAACGAGCCGAGAGTCACAGCGATGGGTGACCTTCTCTGAACGATCACAAATCGCTTTAAACTCAAATTTCAACCGTAAAATATGACGCCGCGGTCCTTAGGACCCTTATGAACACAGTGGAAAAGAGAAAATCACGAAAAGAATCATAAGCTACCAAATAATTAGGTTAGAGAGCCTAAGAAATATAGAATTATTTGCAAACCGGTTGAACCTGAGGCAATTTGGTCAATTGACCCCGAGAGCTGACTCCTAACCTAATCATAAATAAAATCGGACACAAAAACTTTCAGAGTCGAGAATTAAATTAAAGAAGTAATAGAGAAATAAATAGAAAAAAAAATGGAAAAGTCAAAAGGTGATGACATCATGTATGACCTCATGCATGATGCCATAAAAAAAAATACTTAAAATATTTATTTAATTGGGATTTTTGAGTCTTCCATAAGGATAAATAAAAGAAAAGAAAAGAAAAAAAAAATAATCAAAAGTCCTTCTTCTTCTTCTCAAAGGACGTCTCCCATTTCTCTCTCCCTCTCCATTGTTAAAACTCCATGGAAGCTTATTCTCAAGCTTCATACACCACAATTTAACCATAAATTCACCTAAAGTCCTTAAGTAAATCTTACACTAGAACTAGATAAACTCTTTTGGAGCAAGAAGGAAAAGAAAACTTGGAGAATTGAAGAATTAGGAAATCTACAAATTGAGGTAAGTGCAATTTCAAGTTTAGATTTTTATTGAATTCATGAATTTAAGTTTATGTGTGATGAAATTGTATTAGAAATAAAGGAAATCATGCTTAAATAATGGAAGAGAGAATGTGGCAGCCATGGAACCTTAAGGTTTTGATGGTATTTAGTTAGGTTAAACATGAAATCTTGGTGAGTAGATGTTAGATATGTGAATTGTATAATTAGATTACATAAATTGTGAAGATTGGACAAACTTAGGGTTTTGGACATTAGGGTTTGGAGACCAAAAATGTGAGAAACTTGTAAATGGTGTTTTTGACCTAATGTAAAGTGAGAAATGGTCATTTGTGACCTAATTAAGTGTGTTAGAAGTGTTGGAATCAAAAGCCAATTCGGATTGGCTATGAAGTATGACCAAAAATCAACTTTGAGGGACCAAAAATGAAATTTTACAAGTCCAATTGGTATGGGACCAATTGGAACTGAAAATAGGCACTAAATGACACAATTTTCATTTGGGAAGCCTGCCCAAAAAGTGACTAAAACCTAGTGAACAAAGTGGCCAAGTCAAAAATCGCAGTCGCCTCTACATTAAACCGATCAAATGAACAGTGTTTGTTCATTTGGTCATAACTGAGCTAGGCAGGTCAAAATGACCTGAAATTTTACCGGTAATTAGATAAGATATAGATCTAAAACTTTCATGAAGAACACCAACCCAAATTATGCCATTAACCCAATCAAAATATTGAGCACATTTGGTGACTGAATCTGCAGCCGCAGATTGCCATTTGAATAGTAAAGTTTCAATGGCTATAACTCTCTTTAGAAAACTCCGATTTAGGTGATTCTTGAACCGATGGAAACCTAAGACATAGTAGAACATTTCATATGAAGGAAATTAGACCAAATTATGGACTTAACTTGATCAAATTGCTAAACGGTTGGATCAATAAATCAGAGAACCAAATTCTGCAGCATGAACAGTAAATGTAATTTGCTTATAACTTGAGCTACAAAACTCCAATTTGGGTGATTCAAAAAGAAGAATAAACTTAAGACAATAAGGAACATTTTCTATGAAGAAAGTTTTGCCAAATTCCAACAGTAAACTGACCAATGAAACAAGAAATTAGGGACACCAAAATCAAAATTTGGCAATTTTGCCTAAAAGGCCTAAGTTTTGAGAAAATGACCAAAACCAACAAGTTTAGTGACCAAAATGTGGTATGTGGGTGAAGTTAGAATTCCCATACCTATTAAGCCTTAGAAAGTCAATAATTTGACTTGAATAGTGCAGTGAATAGTAACCCGAAATACAAAATTTCAAGAACGTCAAATTTAATACATTAGAACTAGGTAAAAGTGAAGTTAAATTTATTAATGGATTTATGCTGTTATGGTACTCAAACACTGTGAAATTATGTGTTTCATGGAAAAGAATACCGATGTAACCCGAGGAGTCGAGTCAAGGCCAACAGCGACTGCTTGAGGTTTGTACACAACGATACTTTTATAATCATCTTTGCATACCGCTTTGAATAATGTGAAATATTGAATTATGGCATTCTTATGATGTTTTAATTTAAATTGTTGAAAGTTATTATGTATATTGAAATGACAATGTTTAGCAAATTGTTAAAATAAGTTTTGAAACCACAAAGGTCATGACCATATATATGAAAAACACACTAGCACGACTAGTAGGGGTAATTATTTTTGAATTTTGATTCCTTCTCTGGAGAAGTGTTGAGGTGTGCCAGTAGAAGAGGATGTGAATGGATATCCATATATTTGAGCTAGCTAGCCTTGTGATGTGATTTCTCTTTAGCCTCTGGCTATTGAGATTCTATTTGTTTCGAATGGCATGATCTAACTGTGGATTTTATGAAATGTGTTTTGATACTTCGAAATGAACTTGGTTTGCATTAAAATTTCATAATTCATGTTTTGTGTTTAATGCTCATGTTTAGTCAAATTTTTGAATAAATGTGATTTATATTCTGCATAAAGATTATTTTAGTATGTTGTGCACCACTGAGTCCTAGTACTCAGCGATAGCTTCTATTGCTATCGCAGATACAGAGACTAGAGGAGCAGCAGACTGAGCTGCTGAGGTGTGAGGAGCTATCAGCTTAAAGTCTTCGGGTATAATTTATACCATAACTGTAAATATTTATTTTGATGTATGTATTGCATATAAATGTATGGACATGTAAATGGGTCTTGAGCAGCTGTACAAAAATTTGTATGAAGTTTGTAATAAAGTTTAGTTTGTATTTCTTTTAATGTAAATTTTGTAAGAATGTATATAAATTGTTTTGTCTCTAATGAAATATGAGTACAACTATTTTATTTAATTTAAATGAAATGTATTGCTAGTATGCTGAGGATTATTGAATTTTGAACTTGAGAAATTTATTGAAATGATTGTGAAATTGATTGAGTTTGATTGTGAAATTGAAGTAGTGGTTGAGAAAAATTTTTAGAAGTGCTTTTTACAGGTATTTGAAGAACTGGTTTCTCAAAATACAGAACTCACAAAATTTTTATAAAATTTGCGGAAAACTAAAATTGACCAAAAATATTAACTAGTTTTAATTTTAACTAAATGTTTTAAATACCTATTAGAAAATGCTCACCACTTGTCAAAAATAAGAAAATTGTTTTAAAATCCCTTGTAGGGACTTAATGAGTTATCGGTAGGTGAAGTTCGGTAGTTCATTAGGTATTCTACGGGATCATGTTATGCCTTACAGAGGGGTAAGGTGTGACAAATCTTCCATAGACTCAAACTCAATCCACCATAAAACTTCTCGATCTCATACTTCGTTGAAGACGATGCCATCCAGAAACCTTAGGTTTTACACACAATGCTCGATACTGCTTATTATAATAAGCATGCAAATCTAAGGCACACACACAAATCGCACAATTACATAGAATAGAAAAGATAAGAAGAATAACATGGGATTTAATATGATTCAACTGTAAGGTCTACGTCCACAGACAGAATAAGAGAAAAAGTTCCACTATGATGAAAAGAGTAAGATACAATCACTTAGAACTCTTAAACCCTAACCCCAGTGTGTTTCTCAAATATCTTACAGCTCTACTACAATGCGTAGAATATTGCAATATTTATATTGATCCATACAACATGGACGTTGCCTATCGGCTTGTGCCATCCGCTACCACTACATATCTCACTTTTTGAGGGTTGTAGCTTGAAGCTTTTGAGGCGGGTCATAATTTGGGCCCATGAAGACATATCCAAAATTCAAGCCACAAAAAATAACAGGAAGGTATTTGATGTAAGGCTAAGTTAGTGGCCAAAAGTTACTCGTAGAAAAAGGGAGTGGATTACAATGAGGTTTTCTCTCCAGTGATAGGGCACACTTCATTATGGTGTTGTTAAGCATAACAGCTCAACTAGATCTAGAGTTGGAGTAGTTAGATGTGAAAACTACTTTCTTACATGGTGTGTTGGAAAAACATATTCTCCTGGAACAACTAGAGGGGTTTAAGGGGATTGGGAAAGAGTACCTTGTGTGTGAGTTGGAGAAACTCCTATATGGATTGAAGCAATATATCGCCTAAAAAATGGTACAAGCACTTTGATTCATACATGTTGAGTATAGGCTTCACCTGTTATAAGAATGATTGTTGTGTTTATTTTCGGTTTCTAAATAATGGCTCCTATATTTTTCTATTGATATATGTTGATTGCTACTAAGGACATGAAAGAGATTTGTCGCCTTAGGTCTTTATTAGGTAAAGAGTTTGATATAAAGTATCTTGGTGTTGCAAAGAAAATCCTGGGTATGGAGATTAATAGAGACAGGAAAAACAGAAAGTTTTGGCTCTCATAAAAGAACTACATTGAGAAAGTGTTGAGAGGTTTGGCATGGATAAAACCAAACCAGTTACCACCCTATTGGTAAGCCACTTCTAGCTATCAAGTTTGCAAAGTCCCAAGACAAAAGATGAGGTGGAGCTCATGTCCAAGATTCCATATGGGAGAGTGTTATAGGAAGCTTGACGAATGCTATGGTATGCACTAGGCTGGATTTGGCACATGTAGTTAGTGTGGTTAGTTGGTTCATGGCTAATCCTAGAAAAGAGCATTAGCAAGGTATCAAATGGGTTCTTTGATACTTGTGAGGTACTACAGATTATGGGATTTGTTTTGATACCATTGATAGTTTTGTTTCTGTTATAGGATATGTAGAAGCAGATTATGCGAGGGACTTGGATGACAGAAAGTCCACTACAGGTTATGTATTTGCCCTAGTAAGTGGTCCAATTAGTTGGAGGTCAACCCTGTAGAGTGCAATTGCCTTGTCCAAAATTAAGGAGGAATACATGGTAGTGAAAGAAATAGCAAAGAAGGCATTGTGGTTGAAAGGATTCATAAGAGAGGTTGGTTTTGCACGTGAATCACTTTAGCTACTTTGTGATAGTCAAAGTGCCATTGACTTATCAAAGAATCAAGTGTATCATTCTCGCACAAAGCACATTGCAAGATAAGGGAGTTAGTTGCTTCAAGTGAGATTCAATTGAGGAAGGTGCACACATAAAAAAATGTAGCTGACATGTTGACCAAAGTGCTACCATTGGAGAATTTCAAACATTGTTTGGACTTGCTCCAAGTTGCTTCAAACTGAACATATAAGAAGGATGGGACTTCAGGGGAGTTGCAGGTTCTCCAAGGGAAAATCTTTAAAGGGAATGAATATTTGCCAAGGTGGACGTCGTTGAGTAATGGCTCATATTTGGGGAATTCTCTAAGGCATCTAAAGGCCCAAAGGATTGGCATCAAAGTGGAGTTGGTTTGATGGTTGCACTAGCTGGGTGTGTGGAAGAGCATTGCTACGCTAGGACCTAGTGCAGCATGTCTCTGTTCATTATGCACTAGGGGTAGTGCAGAATACCCCCTCCACACTGGGGGTAGTGCAGAAGGCCGAACCTGTTTTAAGTGAAGTTTCAGTTGCGAAATTGAAGCCAAAAGTCCTATATTATGTGGCTATGAAGCACTAAACGCGATCGAGTCACGTTTCCCGGTCTAAACGCTTCCGACGAGGAAATGAATCGACACGGGAAACGCTCGCCGCTCAAAAATATTGAAAATCGGAAACGCGTTTCCGTTGCCAGAAACGCATTTCTTTAAAGAAAATTAAAAAAAAATGGGTAGGTTAAAATCGACTTCATTCACAACATTCACCAATGAAAAGGAAGAAGAAGAAAAGAAAAAGAAAAGGAGTACCTTCAAGGCTTCAACGGGCTAAGAAGATCAGCTCATAACGCTGTAAGAATCGCAACACCACCTTTCTCTTCTTATCTCTCTGATCTGCTATATTAACTCTTTTCTCTCTTATCAACATAAGAAGAAGAAGAAGAAGAAGAAGAAGAAAAAGCAAAGAAGAAGAATGATTCTCCCTTCGTCGAAAGGTAAGTGGCGTTTCCCTTTTTTTTTTCCTTCCCGATTGTGAATGAGGGTAATTAGGTTTATATTGGGGTGGTTTTATTAATTTATTATTATTTAATTTTTTATTTTCTTTATTATTAATTTATTATTTTCCTTTTCTAATTTTTTCGTAAAATAATTTTATCAAGCAATTTTTATTAATTAATTACAATTTTATTCCATTAATTAATCATAAATTTATCATATTTAATATCAATTTTTTTTCTCTAAATGTATATTCCATAATTAGATTTTTCTCAAACTAAATTTGAGGAGTTATCATAAATATTTTTTTAAAAAAAAAAGAAAAATTTTTTTTTTTCACAAATTCACTAAAAATTTTAAAGATTTGCCATATTTTTACAATCAACATTTTGAAGGAAATTAAGGACAAATGTAAATATATTTTTAAAGTTATTTTTAAAATTATAAAATTTCAAGTTTAAAT